>NC_058164.1:14130683-14138244 GCF_020080835.1 Cotesia glomerata
TAGGCGCAGGGAGGGACACACACAGGGAATAAAAACCCTGTGACAAATCAATGCCGTGTAATTGTTAGTACTACTTTGGAACAGATGATAGTTATTATTCGTTTATTGATATATTGATATACATTACATTGAATGCTAAGTGACGATGATACTTACGTCGTTTCATCACCAGTAACCCAATTATTCATTTCATCACTCGAGGTAAAGAGTTGTAGGAACAATTGATGTGCCATAATTAATATTAAAATCTTATTTAAGATTCAATAACAAATGGAAAGTGAATTATTTGAAATCACTATCAGAAAGTAGCCGGATTCCTCGATGTTAAACACGTGTTTCTCAAAAGCGCGGCTAAACGAAAAGGACGCTATTATTATTATTATTATTATTATTATTATTATTACTATCGGTACTGGGGGATTTCGCATTCGGTCGTTGTACTCAATGGTGGAGTGGTTGTCGTTGCGGTATCTTTGCTATTTTCGGGCTGTTTATAGGTGTCACTATGTGCTCATTTTAAATTACAAATCTCGAGATTACATTTGCTCAGAAAGTTGGAGAGAATGTATGAGGAAAAAACTTTTATTGAGAGAATTGCTGCAAATCGCGCATGAATTTAACTATTTTTAAAGTAACGTTGTGTTAATAGTATCTAGATATGAATTAGCATGAAAAAATATATTTACAGGACCACAAAAATAAAAATAATCATTAAATAAACATTGATATGTAATTATTAATTTCGGTCCGGTATTGTATCAATTTGAATTTTTTATCATATCAATTTAGATAGTCCTAATTTAATTTACATTGTTACTATTTTATTCCATTAATTCGTAATAATTAGAATTAGCTGATTGACATACGTAGGTATAATTTAAGTGCATCTTTAAAGTCATTTTGAGTCTTAACGTTCAATCTGTTTCAAGTTTTGACTTAGGTCTGTCTTAAGTCTTAGCCTTTTAATTTTAACTATGATAAGAAGCATTGTGGGGATATTTTTGTTTCATATCAAAAGCAAAAAGACACAGAAAAAAAAAAAAAAAAAGAGTGTTGCATGGTAATCATTTCATGTACCAAATTTACATGACTTTCGATCACATAACCCTATATTTAGAAAATTTCAAAAACTATGTTTAATTCAAAAATTACAATAGTACATTAATGTTATTTATCGTATATAACTTGAATGTATATTGCATTGTTTTATTGATTATTATTTAAGTTATTTAAACAGAACATAATTTTTACCTGAACATATGTCTTGAGTTATTATTTTAGTATCGTTTTAAATTCAATTTTTATCATATTAATCTAGATGGTCCTAATTTAATTCACATTGTTAATTTATATTTCGTTGATTCATACTAATTAAAATAAGCCCATTGACGTAGGTAGATTTTATATAACACTATCAGAAACATTTTTTGGACCTTATTGTTCATTCTGTCCTAAGTTTTCTTTAATTAAAAATTATCATAAAAAGGCACCGGGTAAATAATTTTTATTCATACCAAACGTAAAAAGAGTACAGAAAAAAAAACATAAAGAAGAATATTGCATGGTATTCATGACATGTATTAAATTTACATGATTTTTTATCACATATCTCCATATTTAGAATGAATTAAAGATTATGATCGTTTAGCAATTATATTCGATGAAGGACAAATTTTTAAATAATTGTTGACCTAATATATGAAAGTTATTAATTTCCATATAATTCTTTATAAACATAGTTTTTCACGCGATTATTAGTTCTTGGTTCGTGTAAATACAATTTTAATGCACTTCTTGATTTTACTCGCGACATTGCTACATATAATTGCCCATGGTTAAAAACATCTTTATGAAGATCAATGCCTATACTTTCAAATGTTTGCCCTTGTGATTTATTTATTGTCATTGCAAAGGCTAATCTTATCGGAAATTGTCTACGTTTAAAAGTAAAAGCGTTATTGTGATCAATGTAGAGAGTGATACGATTGATAAATACGATTTCACCCATTTTATCTCCGGTTAATATTTTACATTTTAATAAAGTAGTTCCAAACTCTATTATTAATAATCGCGTGCCATTACATAGTCCTTCATTAATACTTAAGTTCCTGACAAGCATTACTACACTATATAATCTTAATCGTAACTTATGGGGAGGAAAATTGGGGGGATTAATTGTGTGTAAATATTCTACTAATATGTCAGCGTTAATATCACCATTATCACAGTTTTCTGTACTATCTATACTTTCATAAACATTTTCAGTAGAAGCATCCAACAAATCTACAACTTTATTATTAATATCATCTACATCTAAGTTTCTAGGTGATAAAATAGCTACTTTAGTTAATTTTTCGTAATCATTATTTTTTATGAGATTTCCAGAGATGTCTTCAGCGATATCAGCAGTGGCAGGGGCTATCAATTCTTCAGACATGTCAACATAATCATCGTTATCGTTTAGCGTTCCATTACCAATAGATAATAAAAATTCAGCCATCTCAGTTTCTTCAGGCAAAACTCGCATATTTTCTGTTAAAGTAAATTTAGAAAACTCTTTCCACAATACACTGAATTAGATAGACAAATTAACCAACTCTGTTCGTGTTGCATGCAATTTTATTGGAAGTAATTGTCGAAAGTCTCCACCAAGTACAATTATTTTGCCTCCAAATGGTAGATTATTGTTTAATATATCACATAATGTACGATGAACTAATTCTAAAGCATGTCTTGGAGCCATTGGTGCTTCATCCCAAATGAATAAATCTATATTTTTAAGAAATTCATATACTTTGGAATTTTTCTTTATGTTGGATGATGAATCGAAATAGAGAGGTACAGGCATCCCAAATGTTTTATGAACTGTCTTTCCTTCAGGTAATAATGTTGCTTCTATTCCAGTAAAAGCCACCGTACTTATATTTTTTTGTTCACCCTTCAACATATGATATAAAGTAGTGTAAATAAAAGTTTTTCCTGATCCCCCTGGACCATCAATATAAAAGCATGTTGGTTTATTATTGAGATTTTCTTTATTTAAAACAGCATCATATATGATATCAACAATTTCTTTTTGAGTTTTATTTAACTTTTCATATTGTAGTTTACCGATATTTGTATGCTCTTCATATGATGGTGAATCATCTTCATCATTTCCTAGTTCAATTAGTTGTTCCATAGTTGGATATTGTTCCAAATTTGATCCTTCACTAATTAATAGTCTAGATATTTGAGCATAAGCTTTTTGATTAGCAATGTTTTGTTCAAAATTCCTTGAGAAATCCTGAGACATTGAAATTTTAAAAGTGTCCCATAGTAAGTGAGGATAAATAGGTTGACAATATATTAATATACGCACAAATAGTCTTCTTAATTGTTGAGGCATCATCCAAGATTCAGCTCCAGTTAATGCCCGAGTCCATTCATTATCGTCTTCAATTAACCCTAATGCCAGGCATGTTTCAACAAATGTTTGATGTGTAATTCCATTAACCGTTTTTAAATCATCAAAGCTTGTTGCACCTTTAGTATGAATTAATAACAATCTTAAATGGAACAATTCAGTTTGGTTTGGAGAAATTGAATACATTCTACCAATGACATTAAGTTGTTTTTTACGATTGTTCCAAGAATGAACATTCGAATCGTTTGAACTTTTTTTGAAAACATAGTGAGATGGAATTTCTGCATATGAAAAATTCCTAGCTTCTTCGTCTCTAGCGTTTAATGCAAAATAATCAATTAGCATAGTTTGTTTTTCTAAAGCTTTATTTATAACATCATCAGTTCCAGATTCATCGATTGTAACTGTATGTTGATTCGGTAAATGTACCGGTAATCTTATGAATGCATGGCTTTTTTGTTGTAACTCTTTATTTAAAATTCTCCAACACGCTTCAACAGGACCAATATAACGCCCTTCAATGAATTCTCGAATTTCATCATGGTCAATTACTCGTTCAGTTTCAGGATTTAATATGTCTACAGAAGCGCAATCGTGACCTTTATATATATATTTAAATAAGTACTTAACTGCTTTGATACTTGCAACAATTTCTACGTTAATATGGCAATTTAACATTAACAATAATTCTTTATTATAAGGTACTACATGTCTGTTATCAACTTTATAATCGTGACTTTTAGTGTATTGTCTACCAGTATTCATTCGTCTATATCGAGAATAACCATTTTCATCCATGGTAGTTTCTTCCGTATATGATTTAGGATATTTCTTTGAACATTTGCCGTCAAATAAACACCAATCTCCACAAGGGCCATGAATCATGTTTTTCATGACAATATTGTGAAGAGTTTCATTGTCATCCAGATCCGGGATTTCAGCTGAAATATATTTGTCTACATCTGTAGGAGTTGTTATTTTACTGTCTCTATCTAATGTAACTAATAAATGAACATGTGGAAGTCCACGTTTTTGATATTCGATTACGTATACATATGCTAATACTGTTCCAAAATGCTTTTGTTTTACTATAACATTAATTAAATGTTTTACTTTTAAACTAAACACTCGAGCAACCAAATCTGGTCTATCAGCTGCTGTTTGACCAGGTAGTAAATTTTCTACAATCTCGTCCCAATTGGGATTGCATGTCATTGTAATAAATAAATCAGGTGTTCCATACTTGCGGACGATACACATTGCATCTTGATATTGTTGAATCATGTACCTTGGTGAATTAACAAAAGTTGATGGTAATATGAAGATTTTTCCAGGGCATTCAATGTTAATTCCGTTTTGTTGATTAGTTTCGTTACGTTTACGCATATAATCAATTAAGCCTTGATATGATTCAGCTCTCAACTGTTTTTGATGATTTCTGCAGTAATTAATTCTATCTTTTTCAATTTTAACATAACTATCAACCACCCATTGTTGAAATAATCTACGACCCATAAGGAAGACATTAAATTCATCACGAATAGCTATACAAACACATTATGTTCTCTCATGATTAATTCAATGTTTTGAACAATTTCGGCATCTAATTGTGAATTTTGTTGACAGCGAAAGTATGATGCTTCATTAGCATCCACAATAAATAATTGGCCATTTGTAGGGAATTCATTTCTTTCAGGATATAAGGATTCATTGATTTGATAGTAAATTTGACCTTGAATTTTGAAACAATATGGACCAGGACGTCTATTATTAAAATTTACTAAATTTGCATTGAAAGACGCAAACGAAAATGAACTGTTGTAATACCGTATTCGTTCGAAGAAATGGTTTGATTTTGTATGAGAACCATTGAAAAGATTTTGTAAAAATAAAGGAATTTCTGGTCAACTATTGAGTGTTACTTCACCATGACTACAACAATCGTTAAAAGAATTTTTCTTATTGGCAACTTGTTCATCAGCAAAATGTCGTGCTTGGCAATTATTACAAATTATATTCATAGGTCCTAAATAATGTTCCGGAAAAATGTCATTATTTTGAACCGCGTTAGTAGTATAAAGTACATTTTGATCGTCGGCAGATTGATTCGAATTATGTTGAGGCGCAAATGTACTATAACTATGTTCAAAGTAATTGTGAATATTTTAATTACGTTGATTATTAATATGATAAACGTTGTTATAAGTCCCTTGATCATCCGCACAATTGTCATTTAAAGTACTGTGATTGTCAACTGGTGTATTTGAACTATTTTGAGAATTAGTTCATTGAAAGTTATGGCCAAGAAAGTTCTTCATGTTTCTGTCATTGTGAGCATTATCAATGTGATAAATACCGTCGGACGTTGATGGTTCATTTAGATAATTCATATTAGGATTTGTAATGTCGATATGTCTAATGGAATCAGTTTGAGAGGTTGATGTACAATAACTATGATCAGATAATTCAACTGTATTGCCGCTAATTACATTATTATTGTAAAATACATCCATTGAAGAAGTTGGGTCATTTTGATTGTTTGTAAGATCTATTGTCAATTGTTGACCTTTGTCAAATTGTATTATACGTTTAATTTTCATGTATTTTTTGGGGGGGGGGGTTAACTTTTTTATCATTTTTTAATCTTTTTAATCTCCTTGTCGTATTTTTTTTATCAAGTTGTGCGCATTTATGTGCTTCTTTCTCGTCTGCCGTCCTTTCAATTTTTTTTCTAGGCATTATTATTATTAAAACTATACTGGAAAAAAAAGAAAACGAACAATAAAAAACTTCGTATGATTAAATAAAAAAAAGTTATAAAATCATTAAATAATATTTAATAGTATTATTATAATATATATAATGTTTATGAATTAGAAAAAAGGTATAGAAATAAAGTACGGCTATAATTCTGTATTTAAATTTTTATTTATTGCAAATGTCGTATAGTTACGAATTCCTACAATGTTAAAATTACAATAAAAACACCCAGTTCAATAATTTTGTGCTTTTAAAATAATTGTTTATTAATTTAGGATCAAAACATATAATTAATGTGAATCAATAAAGTGACAGCAATTAAGTTTAAAAAGTCTTTCCTTAGTAAGCAATATTAATTTACAATTTTTCTACCTATTTGTTGTGATATATGTATTTTAAATGATTTAATTTTTTTTCGTATTTTCAAGTACTCTTTAATCTATTTCATATGTTCTTGGTTTACTTTTAATGTATTTTATGCAGTCAATATAAAATTCTTGGTAATTATTTTCATTGATATATTTATTTTTAAAATATTTTGGTTACTCAAATTTCGATTGTAGTTGATTTATTTTAGTCAGTATTTCATTATTATGTTTTTATAATAATAATATCTTTCCATTAGTCAATTCAAATTCTGTAAGTTCAAATAATTCAAAATTCTATAAGTTCAAATTATTCATAAATTCAGTAGTTCTGTCATTTAATGTTTTAATAATTCTGAAATCTTTATATCTCTTTGTGATGTATATCATAAATCTTCTTATCCTTATGTGGGACCTGAAACAATAAAGACAAGTTAAAATTAATAATGAGATTATAAAAAAATAATAAAAAAAAAGATTATTAACAGAAATCTAAAATCGATAAGAATTTAGAGAAAATGTAACACAGGATGGTATCGAAATCAGTGAAAAAGTTATAAACCCTTTTGACATATTTAATAATTAATTAATCATAAAAATACTATTAATGATTTTATTTTTGTAATTTTCAATAGAGTATTTATCTTCGTGGTTTATTTTAGATTAGTTTTATTATTAGCAAATGTGCAAGAATTATTAGAATATCTACTATTGTTAGTAATACCATTATGATGAGTCAATAAAGTGCACAAATAATTTACAGATTGAACGTGTATTATATTTGTATAATTAGATCTATTTCTTTCTTTTAAATCTCCATAATAATATTAATCATTACCACATAAGTTAAAGATTAATTTTTAATAATAAAATTATTAAACAATAATTACGATTGATGATAAATTCATTAATAACTTAACTTCATATATTTACACAGCGTAGATGCCGAAACGAGCCTTAAAATAATACGAAACAACGAATATTAACTGTTGACCTAATCTCGAAAGTGTTATGTTGAAATCATTACAAC
>NC_058164.1:14138344-14312783 GCF_020080835.1 Cotesia glomerata
CAGATTGATTTAATACAATTTACTATTTCGTGATTACAGCGAACTGCACGGATTTGTTGAATTTATCGTGGGACTGAGAAACGTACCGTCCACAGGTCCTATTCGTACCCAAGTTTATTCTATTATTGTTAATAATGGACACAGTGTACGTGTGAACGTTGTGTTCTGGGGTCAACAGGCAGTTGTTTTTTCAGCGTGAATTTTCGACAGGATGGTAAGACAATTGAAAATGTTTAATCACATGATTAATACCAATACTTCTTTATTCGAATTTTTCATTAATTAATCAATTTGATGTATGACCTTTAGATTATTCACGTTACTCGTGGTCTAACTAAGAAGCGCTCTTACGGTTCTACTGGTCCGTTCGAAGACGTATCACATTTAGACCTGGTTGTCATTGATTCAACAAACGTCATGGTTGGACCCGGAATATTTCCAGTACAAAATATTGCATTTCTCATTGCAAATGTCGCTATTGAAAATGTGCCTAATGTGTCAGGAATAATAAGTAAGTCTTCGTTTTGTACCCGTTTTTATTGACTCAGATTATTTGTTACTTTATCTTAAACTTCAGTTTGAATTAATGAATTATTTTTTAACAGGAGTTACCAGGTGGCTCAAAGTTGCCTTTGAAGCCGTGACCATTAACAGAGTAGTAGTCTTTGGCAGCGGTACAATTGTGGATGGAATCTATAAACTACGAATTCGTATTAGAAACTACCAGCCAAATCCTTTGCTGAACGTAGGCATTAGCATTGCAGTCCGTTGTAGAGGTGTTACAGACCAAAGTAAGTGTGTAAACAAAAAACAGAATATTCAATACTTTTGTATTCATTGACAGAATTTTAGATTTTATTTTACTTTCTAGATGGAGTGTGGTATCTTGCTGTACAGGACAGCGCCGACATCAACATCAATGCGACTATTCCCGCAATGGCAGCTGCTGACCTAAGAGATGCTGGCCAGGTTACTCCGGTTTAATGTTCGCGTAGATAATTAGAAGCTCAGAGTGGTTATAAGTGCCTTCACTGCATTTTCAGGCAATAGTTTTGTTATGAGTAAAAATTCATAGTGTCAGGTACTCATAAGTAATTCATCGTTAGCTAATAGCAGTACAATTATACTTTAATAATAATATAACATAATAAAAAAAATTATCTTTGCTATTAATAAAAGTGAAAAAATAATTCTAAATAAAGAGTGAAATTTTCTTATTTTATTTTATGTCATTAATACAATTATCTATTTATCCTTTTTTTTCTAATATATGCATTAATTTTTAATATTTATCTATCTATAAAATGAGTGTATGGGGCGGGCACGTTTGAATTTATTAAACTATTTATTATTTATTAAGGTTGCATTTGTATTAGGCGCTTCCTACATTTATTTCATGGAATGAAATGAGCAATAAGATATATAAAGAAAAGGATAAGGGAGAATCTCCATGAAAAATACGTGATAATGTTACAAAACTATCTATAGTAACACATAATTTGTCTTAAATAATAATAATTTTTTCGCAAATCTTTTAATACCATCTTATTATTAAAGATTTAATTAATTATTATTACTAATTAATTCTTATTATTAATTAACTAATCGTAATTTGTATAAGTTATAGAATTAAGGCGCGCGTAGCGCGCTAAAATAATTTCTAGTTTCTATTATAATTCTATATTATGTTTAAATATAACTATACATAAACTTCTAAACCAACTATATTTTCTGAATCAGTTCGATTATCTCAGTTAAGAATCAGAAAATAGTAAATTTTTCAAAATATTCGTCATGGCGACAAATACAATAGTTAGAATTTTTTATTCGAAAACTGTACTCAAAAACGAAAAAAATAGGAGAAAAAAATTGTTATTATTTGGTTTATTTTTAACCAAACTGTCAGCAATAAAAGAAATATCACGCAGATTTTATTTTAAGTCAGCTTTTGAATAATTTTAAGTCTATTGTTATGATACTGGTTATAGCTATTTTTAAAAAACTCCTTCGTCATTAAGCAAAACTCTTTTATAATTAAGCAATGAGGAAACAAGTGCATTACCCATTAATAAATAAAAAAATAATGAGCAATGAGGGAGGAGTACATTACTCATTAATAGATAAAATATTAATGGAGAAGTTCAAAATACTCATTATAAAATAAAATGAGTATTGTAAGATGGAATACATTACTCATTAAAATAATGTATTGGAAAATTATTTTATTTTTCATTAAAAAAAAATCACTGAGTAATGAACATTGAATTCATTACTCATTCGAATGGTAATGAGTAATGGAATTGTAATGCACTAAAAAAAGTAATGCATTTTTTGCAACTCTGGGTGACACTACGTGTCAGAAAGCCACGAATTCTAATTATTTCAAATATTTTATTAATTTTTCATTCAAATTTATTTTACTTACATTATTTGTATTACTTGTCCAGTTGTTAACTGTATTGCCTCTAGATGTACCCAGCAAGTCTGACATATTAGGCGGTTAATTCAAATTTAAATTCATTTACTATTTAATTTTGGGCATTTGTAAAATGATTGAATACAATTTTATTTTATTCAACGTTTCATTATTTTATTATTCACTTCATTTGTATATTATTATCATTAGTATTACAATTGTTATGGAAATATTTCTATAATTATCATTATTATTATTATAATTATTAATATTATGATTTAAATAATTAAAAAACTGGCTCTCAGTCGAAGTAATATTGAGTCAATACAGTGCAATGACTAATATGAATTATTATAACTATGATTTTAAAAAACGCGCGGCAATTTAAATTCAAAAATTCAATTAAAATTTTATTATTATCAAAACAATAATAATAATAATAGTAATTATTATTTTTTCTCTTGTAAAAACGATGCGAAATTAAAAGTTATTACTAAAAATTTGTATTTTTATTTTAAAAAGCGCGCGAAAATTCAAATTTGAAAATTTCACTTATAATTTCATTATTGCATTTATAATATATTAAATATTTATATTCCATCATTATTATTATAATTAATATTATTTAATTAATTAAAGAACTGGCTCTCAGTTGAAGTAATATTAAGTAAATATAGCGCGATTACTAATATTAATTATTATTATCATGATTTTAAATAACGCGCGGCAATTTAAATTCAGAAATTCAATTAAAATTTTATTATTATCAAAACAATAATAATAAAAATAGTAATTATTATTTTTTCTCTTTTAAAAACGATGCGAAATTAAAAGTTATTACTAAAAATTTTTATTATTTTAAAAAGCGCGCGAAAATTCAAATTTCAAAATTTCACTTATAATTTTATTATTGCAATTATAATATATTATCCGTACAAAAACAGTTTCACTGTAGAAAATTGCGCCAAGTACACGTTCACAACTCTTGATTTACAAAAAAACCGAAGAGAAATTTTCACTTTACAAAAAGATGTAAAATCTGAACAAAAACAGTTTCACTGTAAAAAATTGTGCCAAGTAAACGTTCACAACTTTTGATTTACAAAAATACCATGGAGAAATTATCACTTTACAAAAAGATGTAAAATCGAAAAAAAAACAGACCAAGTAGCCGTTATGATTTTTAATAATTGAAAAAATTTTGTGGTAAATTTAACAATTAAAAACAATTTTTTAAACGTACTTGGTGTGCGTCATTGAGTACCCCAAATTTCTTCAGATGTATTGTAATAACGTCACAATATCACTCAGATAAATCATTTATGTCAACCGTCAGTAGTTTAATAATTATCTTAACTCCTGTTCTTTTCCTTAGGCCTAGCTCAACTAGCACCTAAAAATCAAGTTTTCTATCTCGTCAAGAGAAATTCAATTTTAATCATAATCCTCCAATAATTATTTTTTTTTCATCAAAAACGATCCAATAAGAAATGTCGAAGTTATGTAAAAAATGCACTTTTTTCGAAATTTTTCGTTTTTGATAACTCCCGAATGAATCAATCGATTTTGACGGGACTGACGGCAATAGATGTAGTATTTCAAGTTTAAGAGCGGATAAATTTTTGAAATTGACTAGTAGAGTCGTTTAAAAGTTATTCCAAAAAAAATATTTTTTGAAAATTTTATTTTTGAGATTTCTCAAAATTTAGCGAACTAAATCGATTCAAATTTTCACCAAATTTAATGGCAATGATGGTCTTTGGATCGCCACTTATCTCGATCCGATCGATCGAGCTGTTCAAAACATATAGGATCATATGTTTGCATCAAAATATCATCAGTAGGGTCAATGACTTGGTGAGGAGGGGTTGAAAGAATTGTTGTCCCTAAAATCGCTTTCCACATCAGTTCTTTGGCCTTAGTTATCAGACGTAAAAAAATTTGGGGTACTCAATGACGCACGCCAAATACGTTTAAAAAATTGTTTTTAATTGTTAAATTTCTCACAAAATTTTTTCAATTATTAAAAATCATAACGGCTACTTGGTCTGTTTTTTTCGATTTTACATCTTTTTGTAAAGTGATAATTTCTCCATTTGATTGATCTCACTGCGAATGATATGGATATTGTTTTGCGTCACATGTACCAATTCTCGATTGTCCTGGTAGAGCTTGTTTAATTCTTTGTTGATATGCTCATTATTGTCGTAGTCCATGGTTCCAAATAACTTGTGGGCCACACTTCCTACGAATCCAACCCAATGTCCCCTTCGGGTTCGGATGCGAGACTCATTTGTTTTTTCGAGTAATTGGCTTAATCGATGGATTGCATCGTGTACTTCGCCGTAGGTTTTTCTAAATACTTGTATCCTGAGGTATAGGTAGCAATCTTGTTTTATAAAATATCTTTCGCAGTGATTTATTGTGGTCTCGTACTGATGATTGTTGTACGGTTCTATTTCGATTAGCTTCCTGATCTAGATGGAGCTAATGATCTTCCATTCTTCTTCGACCAGGTGGATCTTTTTGAATGGGTCGAATAGTAATCTAGGGTTTAAAAGTAGGGTTTTTATGGTGACTTTACCCTTGGGTTGTTGATTTCCCTCTCCTGGATTGTCCACCCCCATGCATCCACTCTCAAGAATGAGAAGGATCAAGAGCGTCTTCATATCGATAAGGCCTGTAACAGAGTTCTAAGAATTGATTTTAGATTTTCGTTCGATACTGGAAAGCTTGGCTTTATTCGGATTTAAGGTTTTTCTCTTTCCGTTGTCTTTTTCTATAATAAAATTATCGAAGTCATTAATTTCGACGATTTTGTAAGGACCGGTATAGTAATTGTCTAATTTATTTTTACGGGGCTCTTTTAAGGCCCATACCAAGTCTCCTAAGTGAAAATTTATCGGATGAATATGTTTATCAAATCTTTCTTTAGAATCATGTTTGGCTTTTATCAAGTTTTTCGCGGCTATTCGTTGGATTTCCGATAAGCGGCTAATCAGGTCAGCTACATAGTCACTATAGGTTTCGATTTTATCAAAGTCTGGGTACTGTGTCGGTGTTTTCGCTTTTCCCCCGAATGAAAGTTCGTATGGTGTGAATTTAGTTGCGGTATGCACGGTGGTATTATAATTTAGCATCGCGAGAGGTACGAATCTGTCCCAGTCTTGGAATTTATCTACGTAGGCTCTCAGGTAGTCAACTAAAGGTTGATGGGAGCGTTCAAGGGATGCATTTCCCTGGGGATAATAGGAGAAGGTAGTCAATCTTTGGATCTTTAAGGTTTTGGCTAGTTGTTGTATAAGCTTACTGGTGAATGAGGTGCCCTTATCTGATAGTATTATCCGGGGGCACCCATAGATTGCGATGTAATGATTTAATAGGGCGTCTGCCGCTGTTGCTGCCCGAATGTCAGGGATTGGTACTGCGGCTGCTGCCTTGGAAAAATTATCCTGGATAGTGGAATATGCACGTTTCCATCAGGGGTCATTGATAATGGCCCTACAGTATCAAAGCTGATCTTTTCGAACGGTTCTAGAGGTGTATCTGTGATGTTCATGGGTTGCCTGGTTTTTATTCGTGTTAGTTTGTTCCTCTGGCAGATTTCGCATCGCTGGATAAATTGATAAATCTGTTGTTTCATTCCAGGCCAATAGAATCTTTCTCTGATTCGCCAGTAAGTTTTTACAACATCTTTATGGCCACCCACAAGGCTGCTGTGATTTTTTTCGATGATGTCGGTCCTTTTAGATTCTTCAGGGACCTCGACGTTTCCTTCGCACAATGTTATGACTGCAGGACAGTCCCTCAGTTCTTGGCTTAAATATTTTCTGATATCCAAATCATCGAATGCGTTCCCCTGCTTTGCGCAACGGATGGAATGAATTTGATAATCGTACATCGTTGCGCGGAGGTTACGTTAGCCCTTCAATTAGGTCGATTGGTGTCGTTTTTTCGAAATGATGATCTTTTACGATGACTGTAAAAATTTTACATCTCCCTATCCGAGTAATTAGAACTTCCCTTTTTTTAGGATGGGCAGCAACTAGGTCGGGGCCGTTAATAAACTCAAGGTCTCGGAGCAGCCGAGATACGGGTTTGACTATTTCATAATCGGCGGTCAAGAAGTGTACCAGATAGTATCGCACATAGATAAGACCGTCGCGACTGACTTCGAATTTTACGTTAATTTCTCGACTCTCTGGAGGTTTTTCTGAACTTGATGAGGAGAGGTTATCGGTTCGATAGTACTTTTCCCGCATCATATCCTCTAGTTGCTCATAGGTAGGAGGATTCGGTATAAAAATTGGAGGGAAGGTTCGTTGAATCCTTCTTGAGCTTTGTTCGCGGTTATTTGTTGGCGAAGAAGGATTTTCGATTACCTCGGATTTTTTACTTGAGCCTTCTGACGATTTCGACTCGACGGTTGCAGGTTTGATTTGATCCGAATACTTTGTTGAATCCTCCGATGATTTTGACTCCTTACCTAGTATTATAGATTCAAATGCGTTTTGAGATTCGGGATTTTTATGACTTTCTATTAGGCTTGGCAGAGAAATTGATCGTTGTTCAGCCGTAAGTGAAGCAGTTTCTCTTCACGTGGAGCTTCCGACTGGGAGACTTTCAAAGTCGAGTGTTTGGCTAGTTGAGGGCCGGGGTTCGTCCAGAGTATCAATAATGTCTCGTGCTTCATGGTAATACCGTATTCCCATGGCCGATAGATTATCTGGAACTAAAATTCGAGCATATAAGGGGGCGAGAGATCCCCTCATGCTCCTGAAGTAGTCAGTAATTCTGGAGCCTTGTTTTTCATTCGGAGAGATTGAAGTGGCACTAGCTTCAACCTCCGTAGGAGTCTGATTCAAATCCGAGGATCCTGGATCGACTATTGTTGGTACTTTATATTCTTCAGGGCTGATCTCGCTGCTGGTTACGCGCTCCGAGATGTCTTTGTTATCTCTCAGAAATTCTTCGATGGTGTCATCGGATTCAGTTTGAAGTGAAGGAAGTTCGCTCAGGGATTCGCGGATTTCTTTCGCAACGCTTGAACTTGTTACCTTTAGGCCCGCTCGTTCGTGAGGGGTATATCGACTATCAGTTCCTCACGCTCAAGATTTTCTAGCGCTTTTGTTCGATAGCTGGATTGGGAAATAGGACGTCTTTCTATCATTTAGTCGAACATTTTATCGAGTTCTTGAGTTTTTCTACGGGGCTTTGGAACGGCAGAAGTTTCCTGTTTTTTTCTGATTCATCGTCCCCCTCTTATCCCTTGTCTAGTGCCGGTTCTTTGACGTTCGGATGGATTTTAAAGACCTCGTCGTCCCCCTCTTGGGTTTTATCAACATCATCTTCGACGTGGCTGGACTCCAATTCCTTATAGTTCTTTTTCGGGGGTACTCGCGTCGTCCCCTGTGCGCGCAGTCGTAGTCTAGAAGCTATGGTATTCCGGATTTCAGGTGTGCTTTTAATTCTTGGTTTGTTTTTAGTTCCAGGTGGGCGTCCTGGTCTCTTCACAGCGTTGATGGCTTGGTCATCGGTTATTTTGGATGTTAGTCTTTTGTTCTTATCAACCGAGAAAGGAAACGCGAGACGATCGGCTTCCGTTTTAGGTTCTGGAAATGAACGACCTTTGGGATTATAGGAGAGTCCCTCGGCATATTGTTCCGTGATTTTATGTCGAACAATAGCGTTAAATTTGTATTCGTTAATATTTGACCTCCATTTTGCCATTCTTTCAGTGACTGTTGTGCTGTCCATTAACCAGGCTACATACGGGCTGCTGGTAATTAGGATGAATCTTTTTCCGTAAAGGTATGCCCTAAAATGCTGTATGGCATAAACGATGGCTAGACTTTGTTTTTCCATTTCAGTATAACGAGTTTCAGTATCATGGAAGACACGGGAGATACAGGCGACGATCTTTTCCTCGGATTCCGGACTTGACGCGGTAGATTCCATCGAGGAAGGGGTCTTTTGGCTCAAAATTCCCGAAATCCCGGTATCATTAGCGCTGGTAGCCAGGATGAATTGTTGATTAAAGTCTGGATATTGTTAAAAGGAATCCTCACCAAGGGCATTTTTAATATCGTCAAAAGCTTTTTGTAATTCTGTCGTCCAGACGAATGGTTTAGTTTTACGTGTCAGATCCGTAATGGGTTTTGCCCTTTTGGCAAAGTTCTGGATGAAACGGCGATAATAATTTGCTAAACCCATGAATTTACGAGCTTCAGTATAGTTACGGGAAATTGAGGCATTTTTAAGGGAGTCTATCTTTTTAGGATCCGGTTTTATTCCTTCTTTTGTTATTAAATGCCCTAAATATTATACTTCGGGGCAGAAAAATTTACATTTTTCTGGTTGAAGGGTTAATCCGACTTCTCTTAAACCATTAAATAGTCTCTGTACCCTCCTTCGTGTTCATTAGTAGGGGAGCCCAAGCGGGGATTTCGGGATTTACTAAAGCGCGGCAGATTAATATACAGGGGGATACCTTGTACCCGGTTAAGTACCTCCACAAAACATGAGGCCCATATATAAGGCCGCCCGTGAAGGATACAGGATCAGATTAGTAAAAAAAAATTGACCATCAGAAATTCTCGAGCGTGTCAGATTAAGGTAGGGTGAGTTAATTACATCCTAAAAAGTGTATATTCCACTAATCTGACAATTTGAGAGTGACGTAAAGAAAGGGGAGGGCGGCAAAGTTGTAAAAAAAAACGTCATCTCGACATTCTTGAGGGTAGCTAAATTTTTTTTTATTTTGAAGGAAATAATTCAAGAATAATGCAAAATATATAATCTGACGATTTCCGCAAGCCGAAATAACAAAAATTCGTCGATAAAGTTAAATGCGTGCAGCTGCGTGATGCCTACATTTCCTTCTCCGCGTTTCTATTCCTCTCTCACTCTTTCTCTATCTCTTACTCTCTCACTCCATCCCCACTCTGGTTTCTGCTACACTTATTTATTTGCATGCTATTTCCTGAGCTTTTCAATTAATTAAGTTCAATGATTTAAAAAAATACAAAAAAAATTTTTTTTGACTTCCCGCTAAGAAAAATTAAAAATTTTAAAAAATTTGGGAAGTTATTGGTTTAACCCCGTTTTGCGAAAATCGAGTTTTCATCAGATCTCGACGTTTTAAGGTCATAGAAAGCTTCCCTGACTACCCCCGCGATGTTGTCACTATGTCTGTATGTATGTATGTGTCCCTTTTTACGGATTCTAGGCATAGCTGTTTGGCCTGGATATGTGGCGACTCGATGCAGCGTCATACTAAAACTCGACACTAACGCCCCTACCCACTAAACCCTAAACCCCTTTTCCTTCTTTCCTCTAATCCCTCATGGAAACCGCCGTCAGGTATTACTTCGTGAAGGGAGGATCTAGCTACTGCTCTTCCTTCTGGTGGCTAAGGTGTTAACTACCTTCCTTCTATCTTCTGCTATTTGCTCTTTTTCTTTCGGTGGAACGCAAGTCTTTAAGGACTTCTGTCTCAAACGTGTTGGTAGCGTTCCAGGCAGCTTCTGATGACAACATTGCTTCTACTAGTGAATCTGGTTGCATTCTCTGGTTCAGGATCCTCTCCAGTTCTTCACGCTGTGGATCGAAACGAGGACATACAAAGAAGACGTGCTCCGCGTCTTTAGCGGCTCCTGGGCAGGACGGGCACTCCGAAGAGTCATCGTACTTAAAGCGGTGTAGATACTCTCGAAAACACCCATGTCCCGACAACATCTGCGTAAGATAGTAATTGACCTCACCGTGATTCCGGTTAAGCCAAATGTCGATCCGAGGTATGAGACGGTGCGTCCACCTACCCTTCTCTGCTGCATCCCATTGTAGTTGCCATCGGCCTATGCTCTTCTGCCGTTCTTCAATTCTAAGTTCTTCAGGGATCAGTGCAGTTGACCTTTTCCGTTGGTAAAGGGCCCGTCTTTCCTCTGCTAGAACTCTAAGAGGTAGGGTTCCAGCAATGACGCACACTGCTTCTTCTGATATAGTGCGGAAGGCACTAGCTACTCGTAGGGCACTCAGTCAATATACTGGTCCAGCCTTTCTCTATGATTCTTGCGTCTTTAATGCGTCAGCCCAAATGGATATTCCGTAAGTGAGCACCGATATGACTACTGATGACAATAATAGCCTCCTGCTCTGTTTTGGGCCTCCGACGTTCGGCATCAGTCGTGCGAGACTAGCCCTCACTACTGACGCTTTGGCACTGACATGTTCCACTTGCTGCTTGAAGTTGAGTCGGGCATCAAGCATCACTCCCAAATATCGGATATAAGGTTGTGATGTGATTTCTTGTTCGCCGACTTCCAGCTTAATGGTCTCTACCACTTTTCTGCTGGTAATAAGTACTGCCTCAGTCTTGTGTTGCGCCAGTTGCAGGTTCACTGCGTCCATCCACCGGTTAACGTGCTCAAAAGTGAGATCGAACATATGATTTATCTCGTCAAGGTGTTTGGCAACGATCACTACGGCTACGTCATCTGCATATGCTACGAGTTTGACGTTTCTTGGCAGAGTTAGTCTTAATAGGCCGTCATACATAATGTTCTACAGGAGCGGGCCTAGAACTGAACCTTGTGGTACCCCTCCAGTAATATCATACTCCCTCGGACCGTTCTTCGTGTCATACTTCAGGACCCTGTTTTCAAAGTAGCTTGCTACGATCTTAAGCAGGTATTCTGGTACATTCTTCTCTTGGAGGGCCTGCATGATGCATTTCTAATTGACGGAGTTGAAGGCGTTTCTGATGTCTAGTGTCGCCACCAGGCAATACTTCTTCGTTCCACCTTTCTATCTGGTTCCTGCGATTGCTCTCTTGGCCGTATTAGCAACCTGTTAGATTGCGTTGAGGGTTGATCGTCCTTTCCGGAATTCATACTGATTGTCTGCCAGGAGTGGGTCGACTACTGCTTCAATTCTCTGGTGAATTATGCGCTCAAATATCTTAACCGCCGTATCTAGCATGCAAATTGGTCGGTAAGATGACGGTTCTTCTGGTGGTTTCTTCCCTTTAGGTAACAGTACCAATCGTTGCTGTTTCCACTTACGAGGAAAAGTCCCCTCCTTGAGGCATGCATTATAAGCGTCGAGGAATAATGTTGGAGCTGCCTTTATGATGGTTTTCAAGGCTATATTAGGGATTCCGTCCAATCCCGGTGCTTTATTATTCCCTACACGGTTACAGGCCTCCAGTAGTTCTTCTTCAGTGACAGGTGGAATGTCGTCCAGTTCCCCTGGCGCCAACTGGTAATCGAAGTTGCGTTGCTGTGGGAACTGTGCAGTGACGATTTTCTGAAGAAGTTGAGGACACGTAGGTGATGGCATTTGTTGTTTTTTCAGGTGGGTCATAACCACCTTATAAGGCCTACCCCACACGTCTTTATCCACCTCGTATATAAGCTCTTTCCAGCATCTTCTTTTGCTCTCTTTGATGGCTTTATTCAGTTCACGACGCGCCTTTTTGTACTCTGCGATCAGCTCCACTGAGTTGAGCCGTTGATAGCCACGCTGGGAGATTCTTCTCTTTCTATGACACTCTTTACGGAGGACGCTGATGTCGTCGTTCCACCAATGCACCGAAGGTCTCGAATTTATGCCACGTTTACGAGGCATACTGGCATCACAAGCATGTGTTACTCTTCTCATCAGGTCCTTAGTATGTTGTTCTGCACATCCAGTGTTGATCGGATCACCATCGAGGGCTATTAGCAATGCTTCTGGGTCAAAAGATTTCACCTTCCAACCAACGATGTTAGACTGCTTGATTGGTCTCTTCGGGTTCTGGTCGTTTGATATTTCCCAGAATATCGCATGATGGTCGCTGGAAGTGTAGATGTCCAACACTTTCCAGTTGTAGTCACCTCTAGCAAGGCTATTACTGACAAAAGTGAGGTCTACAATTGAGCTTGCGTCACCTTTGGTGTAGGTCGACGTATCACCACTGTTGAGCGAAACTACATTTAGTGTAGTAAAGGCCTCTAGTAGTGCTTTCCCTCGTGCGTTGGTATGTTTGCTGCCCCAGTCAACTGCCCAGGAGTTGAAGTCCCCGGCTATCACTACTGGATGGTATTGCTTCGCATCTTCCGTTAGTCGATCCAAGAAATCAGTGAAGTCAACAATGGAGAGGCTAGGGGGTGCGTAGCAGCTATAGAAGCGGATGCCCTCTACTGATACTGCTACAAAGCCGGCATTGCTGTTGTCGACTGCATTTTGGAAAGGGAGCTTGCCACATGACCAGATGACAGCTTTGGATGTGCTATCAGATTCCCAGGGTTGGGTACTCAGGTGTTTATATGGCTCTGCTATTAGTACCAAGTCAAGCTCTAATTCTCGCACGGATTGCACGAGCAGGTCATGCGCTGCCTCACAATGGTTGAGATTGAGCTGTAGTATCCTCATGGTTGTTTGTTCGTCAACTTCTGGAGCGCCTCCTGAAATACCGGGCACCTGTGGGTGCCGGCATGGTGAGCCACGTCCTTTGCTCCTTGCTGCTCAGCACATATTGCACACTTGGCAGGATTTTTACAGTCAGAGATACGGTGCCCTTCTTGTCCACATCTGATGCAGAGTTTAGACCGGTCTACTTGGCTTTTACGTTGGGACCCAACATGTCCGAAGTGCCAGCATTTAAAGCATTTGACTGGTCTTCTAGTTGCTCTTATTCGGCAATTGACCCAGCCAATCCTTATTTTGCCACGTCCTTCCAGTAGCTGTTGTGCTCCAGCTGCTGGTAGTGTCACTGTAGCCGTTTGCGTACCTCTGTAGGCCTTACGGATCTTGATAGCCTCTAGTGGTATTTCGCAAGTTTCTCCGGTTTCCGTTTTCAGGGCAGTCTAAATGTGCTCCTTCGTCGTGTCATCATCAATGTCTCGGATCTCGATGGTCTCCTGCGGTCCTTTACAGATTACTTTGGCCTCCTCCTTAAGGATGTCCGCGATCGTCTTTTGCAGACCTTGGCCTTTGTCAGTGCTCTTCCTCGAAATCGTAATCAACAAGTCCCCACTTCTGGTCTTGTTGATCTTATCCACAGTTGAACGAACCTGCTCATCTGGGACGTCCTGCTTTATACGACGCAGAATCTCGGCATACTTTGTTTTCTCGGCCGGGCGGATGATCAGTCCGTCGGGTCTGATCCATTTGCGTGGTTTTTTCCGCTTAGGCTCTGGCCTGAACTCCTTCGGCGGCTGTTTTGAGAGTTGCTCTCTAGCTAGCCTTCTCTTCTCCTTCTTAGACTGTACTTTTTCCCAGTCAGTCGTCATCTTGGGTTCGTCGCCCTGCCCTGCCAGTCGTTGGGGAGGGCTTTTTTTCAAGTCCTTTTTCTTTGTGACTTTGTCGGTTGGCTCTGGCGAATCTCGGTCCTTTCTCTTTCCAGACCTTATGTCAGTTTCACCCTTGTCCTCAGCAGCAGATTTACCGTCACCGTCGGCTCCAGTGTCCATTGCTTCTTCCGTCTCAGTTTCAGTTTCAATGCAGCGTCGTGATGACTGCCATTCCTCGTCCAGTTTCTTGAATCTTCCAAGAGCATTGACTACACCGGTTGTCTTGGTCTTTATCTCCTTGTGGATATTGACCTTAGTTTAAACAAACTTTTGCAGCTCAATGGTCAGCTTCTCAAGGCGCTCCAACGCTTGCGTTCTCTTCATGTCAGCGCTTGCTTCAATCGCTGCTTGTTGAGCATGAAGCCCGTTTCTATTCTTGTTTGTTTCCTGTAAGTTACTCATACTTTTTTGATTTACCAGCGCATCGTACGGAGTGAAGTGGGTTGCCATAGCTAGGAACGGGTGTACCCTCGGAGATAGTACTCCTACCCCAATTCCCTGAGGCCTAGCCGACACTTAGCCAGTCCCGGAATACACGGACGGACTAGACTCGCTCGGAGCGATGAAGATTCCGATCTCTAACACTTACTGCGTACTTCCTGATCAAGGCCCGAAGTGGCTGGCTCCTGATCCACTGCTGCAACTTTCACCTCGGCAAAGCAAGCTCACATCAGCCGTGGCCTGCATCGTCGGAAACTACGATACAGGTTCCGGACACTCCCAGTGAGTTACAGCAGGAACCAATCGTCGGATACTTCTGCCCCGAGTGTGTGTGTCTGTGTGTGTGTGTGTGTTTGTGTGTGTGTGTGTGTGTGTGTGTGTGTGTGTGTGTGTGTGTGTGTGTGTGTGTGTGTGTGTGTGTGTGTGTGTGTGTGTGTGTGTGTGTGTGTGTGTGTGTGTGACTATGTGACTCGCTTATAACTTTTGAACTACTAAACCAATCGGAATCTACTGAACGGCGTTCTAAAGATTCCTCTCAAAATTAGATTTCCTGTAAATTTGGACCGATAGGATTTGAGAATCGCGTGAAAACTGCTTGATCCATTCAAAAGTTATTGCGGTTTGAAAATTCCAAAAATAGTTTTCTATGAAACTTCTATCAGACTTTCGAGCTGGGAGAACTCAAATGCATAGAAATATTATTTCTTTGAACTCAGCGAGCTCAAAATATCACAGAAATTATATTTTGAGCTCAAAAATGTCATAAGTACAATTTTAAGCGCCCAGGAATGGAATTAGCGGGAAGTTGCAGGGATGGCCTTTAAGGTGAACCGTTTTCCTAATTTTTTTCTGTCAGATCAGGCGAATCCCTCTAGATAATCGTCAGATTATGAGACAGTACGTTTAGAACATAAAGATGAACCATATATATTTTAATCTGACGCGCTTGAGTATTTCAAAATGGCAAATTTTTTTTGCACATTATGAAAATGGCCGCCAGTTTGCATCCTATCGAAATCGTCAGATTAGTGAATGAGAGCTTTTTTTTGGTGCACTTAAAACTCCCTTAGAAAATCTGACGCGCTCGATTAAATTTTTTCTTTTTTCATTTTCAACCCTTACATACAACCACCTGCATCATGCAAACGATCAGATTAATATACGTACATTATTACAAATATGTAGGGTATTGATGCTATCAATATCTGACGCGCTCGAAGATGTCCATGCAACAGTTTTTTTTACATATTTAAAAATTTATAGCCGCTTCCCCCACCAATGTAAAGGTATATATAATATAACATTTTTTTCTTCTTATCACCTAAGCTTTGCAACCCAATAGGTCTCTACGACGCTCGAGTAAATCCCCATTTAGCATCGTGGGTTCCACTACTACAGGAAGCGTTTTCGCGTAGCTGACGAGATCATCAATATAAATGAACAATTCTACTCCTTTAAGTCCACTGACTGTTGAATCCATCATCTTTTGGAATTGAGCTGGAGCATTTTCAAAACCACAAGGCATACAGCAGTATTCCCAAAGCCCGTCTGGTGTGGAGAATGCTGTTTTATGAGCATCTCTTGGGTCCATTGGTATTTGGTGGAATCCACTGGCCAGATCGAATACACTAAAGATTTTGGCTCCTGACAATTGGTCCAGGATGTCTATGATAAGCGGGAGTGGATATGCACCCCCCCCCTGCTGATTTTATTCAGTTGTCTGTAATCAATAACTAGTCTCCATTTTTTACTTGAGGATCGGTGGATTTCTTCGGGACTATCTAAAGTGGTGAATTGTAGGGAGAATTGGATCATGTTATTATCCCTTGTTTTTCGAGGTTCGCGATTTGCTTAGCTATTTCTTCTCGCTGTTCGGGAGGAAATCGGTATTGTTTAATTCTGATGGGCATATCTTAAGTCGTTTCAATTCTACAAGAAAAATTTTTGGAACATCCTAATTTATCTCCAGGAATATGAAAAATATCGTGATTATTACGAATGAGATTTTTAACTGTTTCTTTTTTCTGTTCTGATAGGTGATTCAGTTTTACTTTATCCATGATGTAGGCGATTCTGGATTATGGATCTGTTATTTTTGAAGACTTGCAGGATTCGGGTTCGTCGGAATGAATGGTCGAATTCGAATTCCTCGAGCGTCTGAGGTGGGATGTTTAACTCTTGGGCCTCGGTGACGTTGGTTACCATGCACATAGCGAATTCGTCTTCGACGGTCACAAGTGCTCCTCCTAAAAATACTCCCTGAGGCAGAGGTATTCTTGGGAGGTATCCTTCGGTCATTTCCGGGTTTTCGATCGGGATCGAGATTGTCATTTTCATTCGAGGAGGTATGGTGTATCTCGAGGATTGCTGAGTTTCGAGACTGAAATGAATTGTCGTCGTTTTCGGCGGATGAGATATGAGACTCAGAGATTGATGATGGTAAGATATTTCAGCTTTTTCTCGTTCCAGAAAATCGTTTCCTAAAATGCTGACTCCAGGGAAAGGTCAATCCTCCTCACACACTTGGAATACGACTGTTAACCCTAGAACCTTAAGATCGACTGGGCCTTTGGTTTTTAAGGGCCAAACATTAAGTCCTCTCAGTTGTATCGAATTTTATGTGTTTATAGGGGTGGTAGGTTTAAGGGCTTATAAAATGATCAGTGAAACACCCCCCTCCCCCTGTATCGATTAAGAACCGTTGGTAATCGCCAAGGAGTAAGTTGCACGACAGGTAAACCTTCGGGCCTATTCCTAATGCCAGTACTCGTTTCTCGGAATATTCTCTAGGCATGATGATAGGTATAGGTTTTATAGGCCGTTTACGGAGCACAAGTGTGTTCCAGTAAAACGAGATGTTAGCTTGCTCCTTTTTAAATAATTCGTTACCTAAGATGGCGTTGTAACCTCCTAGGGGATTTGGTACGATGTGGAATGTTATTTCGGTTCCTAGTGTTTACAATGTGATTTTTCCTTTGATTAACATGCTGCATTGACCTATACCTCCTATGCTTCCATTATTTACTTTATGACAGAGGGCAGTTTCAAAGAGTGCCGGTATACAGATGAGGTTATAATCTGAGCCTGTATCCAGAAGAGCCATCGTTCTTCCATTTTGAAGTTCTTGGTTGACTATTTTGATGATGGGACCTTTTCCTGTGGCCAGACAAGTAGTATCGGGTATTGCATTTACAGATCTTTTGCTGTCATCGCCTGAGCTTGGGTTCGAGACGGAGTTGAATTTTGAGGAAGGGAGGAAAGATTTTGCCGAGGATGGGTCCAATTCGACTGTAGGTTTGGGTTCAAGATTTCCTGAGGGGTTGTTTGGGTAGCTAGAATCTGGTGAGAGGGGTAAGAGTGATTGGTATTTTGAAGGATCGGCCGTGAGTAGGTTCGGTATCCTTGGGGACGTGGTTGGTATTGGGAATTGTAAGGTCTCATTGGATAAGGCATTGGACCACGTGGAGGCTGGAAGGGCGCACCCGGCATTGCCTCTGGTTGACGGGCGTCCCATTCGTTTAAAGGAACCGTCTGAAGTCCTCTAAATTCTCCTTTAGGACAAAATGGACAATTACAAACGATATTCGGGTCGGTTTTATGACGTAGCTTTTCCTCTTCAGGGTTCAGGTCCGGTTCGAAATGCACCATTTTCGGCGTATACCCGGTATAAGGAAGGAAGGCTGGATTCGATTGATATCCTGTAGGAATTCCGGACTGATAGGAATAATTTAGTCGAGGGTGACCCTGCGCACGGTGCTCTTGGGCATAAGCTAGCGTCAATGTAACTAGTGGGCTCTCGTAAGCGTTATCCGGGTAGGCATCATAGTAGTAGTAGTCGTCATAGGGGACTAGATTTGTTTCTTGGTAGGCTAAAACCCTGCCCTGGTTGAGATAATTTCCTTGGTCATCGTATCGGGGTCCTCTTGACGGTTGCGATCGATGCTGACCTGGGCCTGATTTTTCAAAATGATCTGATCCTGGTGGTAAGATCCTAGCCCGAGATGGTTTGTCGTAAACTGGATGTCAACGTTTAGGAAATCGATATGATTCAGATTCGACGGCCTTAAATATTTCATCAAGATTTTTTGATTTTTGAATTTTACACAGACATTTCAGGAAGTCCGGGAGATGCTCGTATAAGGAGTGAGTGGCTGATAGTTCGAAAGTCCTTCGGACGACCTCTCGATCAGCTTCTGGAGCAGTGTCGCTGATGCCTTGGAGGATGTCTCTTAATCGATGGTAAAAATCCTCGATGTTCTCGCCTTCGTCTGGGGACGCTGAGGCTAACTTCTTCTGCCAGAGGAGATATCAATCTCCCTTCTTTGATTTCGTAGCTAGTTTACGGAGGATGTCCTCGACGGTGGTAAGGTCCGTGTGTTCTATCATACGGCGAGCTCTTCCGTGAATTCTCTGAGTGAGGCGATGCGCGAAATGCTCTTGATGATCTGATGGTATAACCGTTAGCCAGTTCCGAACTATTCCTTCAAAGTCTCTGATCGCGTTAGCTCCTTCTCCGTTAAAATATGGAAGGGCCTTTTCCGGATTCGTTCGATAGCCGCGATGGGAACAAAGTGTCCGACTGGATCGACAGTATCTTCGATTACTTTTATATGGGGTCGGGTAGTGTTTATACGGAATTGGTCTAAAGTACGTCTAGAAACTGGGTTTTCTTCCCAATAATTCCATTCAATCAATGGCCGATGGTAAACTTTGCCAGATGTGTACTCTGCGTGAATTTTCCGTAACTGGTAATTTAATCCTGTGCGCTTACCTCTTTTTCCAGTAAGAGTACTCTGGTCAGCAAATAAATAAAAACTTAAGAGAAAACTAATGAGCTTCGTTTAAGTTATTGCTTACAGAATCCTATATATAAAAAAAAAAAAAAAATTTTTTACTCGAAATTTCTTTCACAAAATTAAATTTTGAAATATCCCGTCTATGAAGCGCTAGAATTTCCCTTCGAATATTATAAATCGGCTTAGGAGAGTCCCAGTGCAGATAAACGAGAATCGCCGACTGTACGGCGCGTTTTCGAATATCAGCAGTAGCAAATTATAAGACGCCCGCGTCTAAATAATTGCCACTTGGACATAAGAAAGTGATATACAAGATTAGGAGTTGAATTAAGGCTTTATAATACTCGAAATTTTTTTAATTTTTAATTTTTTTTTTTTTTTTTTTTTTTATTTCTGATGCAAAAAGAAGTGAGATATTTTAAAATAATGAAAAAAAAATTTTTTATTTATTTAATTGAAATTGCTGATGGCAATTTATTGATATAATTGTAATAATGCTTGGACTTTTATTTTCAGGATATTAATAAATTTGCTGACGAGAGTCTCGAACTGAAACGAGCTCGCAAGTATCGAATTATGGAGTCACCAACGCGATCAATTGTTATATGAAAACCCCGAGATCAGCGAATGTTAAAAATAAATTTTTGAAATTTGATCAAAGTATGTATAAATTATTTTTAATGATTTCGAAATTGACAACTTACTGATAAAAAAAAATTTTGTTTTAGGGAATGCTAGAGAAATTTCAAGACGAATGTTTTTATATTGGTTTTGAAAAATTTAGAAAAATTGCAGGAAATAGCGCAAAAATATTTCTGAAAGTAAAAATAATAAAAAAAAAAAAAAAAAAAAAAAAAAATTGAAATTTAAAATTTCTCTGAAATGATTTGAAAATTTCTCATTTTTTCAAAGAGAACGATAGATATTCCGTGTTCGAAATCCCACTGCTGCCACCAGTTTTCTTATGTTATGTCCGAAGGCGTTAAAAATGCGGTAGTGGAGTAACGGTGGAGGATTGGACTAACTTTTTAAGAATACACAACGAGGGGTTTTAATTCTCGTTGTTAAATTATTTGTTGTGGGAGCTTTCGAGATACGAAATACCACGCCTTTTGAAGAGACTGAGAATTTTTGTAGAGATTTGATTTTCTTGAATTCGATAGATTCCTTGAGATTAATAAATTACTTTTCACTTACCGTTAGATGACTTGTTCCTTACTGACTCGGGCCTTGAAGAGCGGCTGGGAGCACTCTCGAGTCTGGATATTGAATTTGAGGGCCAGGAATGGATGATTAACGGCTGCTTTCTCAGTATAAAATGACCCGAGATTCGTGTCGGGTTGGTTTTTATTTGAACAGCAGCAATCAAGATGTTACACGTTTCATAATAATTTTACTTAACACTTATGAACTACTTATAGTCCGGTCAATTTAGACATTCGAAATTACATAAAGTCCCAACAAGCTGAATTTCTGTGAAGTTGTTCAAAACATAATTATAAACAATGTCTAGAAGTTTCCCATCATTCCCCTGTAAGGAAAAAATTTAATTCAAGGTCAAAGGTCAAAAAAATGAGTTTTTCGCGATTTTCAGCAAAACGGTAAGTTTTATCATAAAAGTACTTCAGACAAAAATTGTAGATCATAAAATTATCTATAAAAAATGTATCAATATTTTTTTTCTTACGAGCTACCGTTTCTGAGATATAACGATTCAAAAAGTTATAAAAGTTGTTATCTTCATAATATGCACACGTTTCCACGCCACCTATGAGGTAGTGTACTTAGCGCGTTTTTTTTAACGTGGTTTCCCCAGTAGGCCTACTCCACGGGTCAGTTGTGATCCTGTTTAATGTAAAACTATTGCAAAATAACGAAAATTTTCAAAGATTGGGAAAGATAAAAGCGATGTAAATGAAGAAAAAGTGTTGAAGTTTATTCGTCTTATTCGTAAGTTTCAAATTCTTGTTCTTCTTCTTGATCTTCTTCTTGTTCTTCTTCTCCTGCTTCTTCTCCTGCTTCTTCTTCATCTTCATTTTGGATGCAAGTAAATTGCGTCAATAGCGATGTATCGCATGATACTTCGTCGGAGTCAAACGATCCTCCATTGTTTGTGATTCAATATTAGAGCACGACCGGCCTTGACAATTTGTGTATGCCAAAGAACAAGACAGTCCGACTTTTTTGCAACCACATTTAGCACTGCATCCCTTTTTGCAGTTGCAAAAAATAGTGTTCAGCAGTTTTTCCGGCGTAGGTGGAAGTAAAGTTTGAACTGGCTCTAATATATTGTTGACCAACTTCCAACCCCAGTCTGTAGGGTCTAGCTGATAACCAAGCCACACTTGAACTTGGTAATATACTCGAAAAAGATGTTGGTGAGCAGCAACTGAGGTTGGAGGAAGACAAGCTAATTGAACTTGTTTTTTATTTTTAGTATTTTTAACGAAACATGCATATCGATGCTTATCTAAACAGGTAGTTTTTTTAGGAGCTCCGTACATAGAAAGAAGAAAGCGGATGCCGTTGGTAATAACTTCTTGTTGAGTTGAATTACTCTTTTTAAAAACTTCAGCACATTGAATTGAATCTTGTTTTTCAAACATTTTGAAAACTGCTGTTTTACCTCTCCTGTAAAATGCAGATGTCGTATCACAGCCAGTTATTGCGTGTAAAAATAGTACATGATCTTTACACTTTACTAAAGTAAATAAACTTTTTGATGAATATATATCTGATTGATGCTGAGCTTTTCCTGGTTTTAAGAAAAAAATAGTTTTTTCAGTTGGCGTTCGAGCAGTGAGTAATACAAGTAAGTCAACATCTTCACCAACAACAATAGTTGTATTTGTCAAATTGAATTGCTCTATTGCTGTTACAATAATCAATACATCAGCATCATTATTAGCTTGTTTTACCTATATATTTTCAGCCGTAAACTTTTCTTTTAACATTGAAATGAACCGAGACTTGTTGTGGGTATTTGTAAGAAATTTCATATATACATACATATATATATTATATAAAATATTACAACTCTAGATGTATATACGTGGCGTACTCATGCATATTATGACGATAACAACTTTTATAACTTTTTGAATCGTTATATCTCAGAAACGGTGGCTCGTAAGAAAAAAAATATTGATACATTTTTTATAGATAATTTTATGATCTACAATTTTCGTCTTAGGTACTTTTATGATAAAACTTACCGTTTTGCTGAAAATCGCGAAAAATTCATTTTTTTGACCTTTGACCTTGAATTAAATTTTTTCCTTACAAGGGAATGATGGGAAACTTCTAGACATTGTTTTTAATTATGTTTTGAACAACTTCACAGAAATTCAGCTTGTTGGGACTTTATGTAACTTCGAATGTCTAAATTGACCGGACTATAATGCCGATTTGCGGTTACAGGCTTTATAAAATATCCGGAGGACGAGTGACGGTGACTAAAGTTTCACCGCCAAGCAGAGTAACCTACCGAAGAGAAATTTGCACCACCACGGACAAAAAGGAGTTGCAACTCTTCGAGGGAGTGCACAGAGTATTATTAAGGAAACTCCAGGCACAAATATCATGTCTGATTTTATTCTTCGGGTCTGCGGCGTCAGCCAGGCAACATGTCGGCTGAAGGTCACCGCCATTTCGCGTTCGGTCACAATCGCTAGTTGTAAGAATTAAAATTAAATTTACTATAAATTAGAAAAATTATAAATCAATTAATTAATAATACTAGGACTTATTTCGGGTTATTGATTAATTTGTTAAGAAAAATAATTTATCTTTGTCACTACTTATTTGACACACAGGCCTGTCTGAATTAGTAATACCAGGAATTTAATTCGGGTTATTAATTCCAGATTCTTATGTCATGTGTAAAATTTATTTATTGAGAATCTTTGGACATTAATTAGGCTTAAGCCAGTAGAAATAGAATTGAGTAAACCGCTAAAATAGAATTATTTAAGACAAAAATTTATTTCACACTAAAATTATTTTAATAAATTGTTTGGCGCATTATTTAATATTTGTCATAATTTAAATAAATCTAGAGTCAGGAAATAATCATTAAAATCAATATAATTGTTAATCTAAATTATTTTGTAAAAGAAAGGGTAGAAAATAAAAATTATAAAAATTCGTCAGAAAAAAAATTACACTAAAAACTTGCGACAGAGACGCAAAACCAAGCGAGAACGCTGAATAGAGGACACTCAAGGTCGAAACAATGGTCTTAGTTCGGTTAAAATAAAGTAAACTCAAGATTTAAGTTTCAAGAGACATAAAATAAAATAGAATAGAATACTCTTCTGTCATAATTTCACATTTACAATGAAAATAAAATATAGTAAAATTCACCGCTGATAAATGGATTAAATAAAATGGCTCAGAATTAAATAAAATAATTTCGATTAAATACAAATAATTTAGGAAGAATTTAAGTTTGCTCAATTACCGGAATTTATTCAATTTTCACTAAAATAAAGATTAAAATTTATTTAGTAATTCTCGGACATAATAAATGGATTTAATCCTCGATAATTCGGAATTGTACTTTGGATAATTATTGTTTCAAATATTGAAGATACGGCAGTGATTTAGGAAATAGGAAATTTATATTAAGTAAACAAAAATAGTTAATTAGAGAATTAGAAGTTAAGAAATATTAATTCGGAAAATAATATTTTGGAAAATGATTTATAAATTGGAATCAAGCGTTATTATTATTGGAATTTAAGGGATATAGTGTGGTCGTGTGTGAGTAAAGAGACTATCTCGGTTTCATGGTATACTCCTCTGGCTTCGGGGTAGTTCTCTTAGAGTAGCGTGAAGTTTGGGGGACAGCGTGCACTGTGTGGACAGCGTGTGTAGTCACGTCAGGGTCCAGCTCAGTGGCGTGAGGGTCCGTGAGACCGCGTGAACTAAGCTAGAGTAGCGTTAGGGTTCAGGGGACGGCGCGAAGTAGATAGAGTAACGTGAGAGTCTAGTAGGCATCGGGTACTACAGCCACGTGAGGGTCTAGCTGGACAGCGCGAAATATACCGTATAAGAGTGGGGTGTGAGTGTGAATTTGTTTCATGAAATTTCATATATTGTTATTTTGGCCATTATTTCAATTGTAAAAAGGATTGGATAAATAAATAATTTTGTTAAACGAATTTCTGTGTTTAAGTTTTGGTTCCTTTCAGCAATCTCTCACGACCCTGACATATTACTCCATGTTCTGGTCCAGTTTCTGCATACTGAGTCCAAAAATCCAGTGGTGCCCTTAAGAGATAATAGGGGCGACCAAGGGAAACATAACATTCCGTTTCAATACTCTTATTGTTATCGTTTCACGTCGAAAAGTAACTAATTTTCCGTCTTGATCAACTATCTTTAGTTGGAGATTATGTATAGACTTGACGGTGACTGAGAGATAAATGATGTGTGATGTTGCTTCCACAATATTATATCCAGGTTTAACACGAGGAAAAAACTCATGGGTTGTTTGAACTTTTTGACTATTCATATATGCATCACCAGAAATATTGCACTCAACTCGTAGGGCATTAATTTTAAGAATTGATACAGGTAAATCAGATTTGTGAAGTACATATGGCTCCAAACGACGATTCAAAAATCCTCATATTTTAGCGATTGTATCTTCACGATTAAAATTAACAGGTTTATTACACTTAATTTCACTTCGTAATTCATTATTGTTTTCTTCTAAACAAAATTTAAAACCTTCTGGTATGTGTTTTTTTTTACATAATCTTCAATATCTGACACTTCATAACTTCCAGTTGGTATTGTTATTACTCTATCAGCCGACGTTCAACTCCGTGCAGCATCATTAGGGTAAGATTCCCCATCACGTTTCGTAGGATTTTTTCTATCTACACCTTCTATATAAATCTTATTAGAACCAATATCGATATTAGGTATTGAATTATAAGTTAGAAGTTCCACTAATCCCAAAACATAATTTTTAGTCGATAATATCTCAATAGGTGGAAAATATTGAGCTCCCAATACAGAGGTGTTCCCCGAAAGTGTTAAGGTTAATGACTCAGCAATAACTGATAACCGATCAAATCCAGCACATCAATTTATAGTTGATTGCATAAGAATTTAAGACGTAAGTGTCCACATATAACTGTATGGTAATCTTGATATTTTTTATGGTTATATTTCACGCTACTCACACCGAGATATTTCATGAGATCACTAGGTGGTTGAAGATTACCAAAGCTTTCAAAATAAATTACTTTATTTTTACATTCCTTATAAGCAACCCAATGAGTACCATTTTTATCTTTATCATCAAGATTTATGATTGCAGATTCATTTACCCATGGACCTAACTTTGGTAAATCATTTCTTATAAAAACTCCTCGAAAGTATGGAATTTTCAAATCTCTAGCATATTTCATTAAATCATAATTTGAGAGTGCTCGCTGTAGTAGCGTTAATAGTTGTTTGAATCAGGACTTAAATATAATACCATTTCTTGTTTATATGGTTTCACTTATAACCCTTTGCCTATAGCTATTGCTACCATAGTAGTATTGTGACGCTTACTTTCTTCCAAATCATGTTTAGCTGATTAAGTTGTATTTACAGCGCGCACAATGAATGCTATACCTCTAAGTAGAGGTACCTACTTAAGTAAGCTACCTACTGTACCGAGTGCTACGAAATCTGGTATTAAAAATGGTAATATCCCACCACTTTTTAATGGGATTGGTAATACCCGCGGTAATCTTACATTTTTCTTATCACCAGCATCCTTCACAGCTTTTCGAGCTGCATGTAAAGCTGATTTAATTGGTTCAATACTTTTACGCATCGATTTTTTAGCTGAAGTTACTATTTTTCGCACTGATATTGGTTTTTTTAAGCTATAAATTCTGATTTTTTTCTTCTTCAAGTTAGTTTTTCCAACTCTTCTTTTTATTCCAGCTGCTTTACGTTTTGTTCTTCGCTTCAAATTTTTATTTTTTACAGATGAACCCATACCCAGACTCCTTTTAATTCTCATAGCCTTGTTGACACCCCAAGCAACAGATTTCTCACCAAGACTAGCGTCGTTTGCATGAAGACGTAGTGCAGCTTGTTGAGCCAGCTTTTTATCAGCTTCATGACGTGCTTGCATATTGCTAGGATGTTTAGAATAAGCAATATCATGCTCTTTACATGCTTGATCTAGTGGATTTATACCAGGATCACCTCGAGCCAGTCTTTTAGATAATTTAGTGCCTGGTCCACAATACTGATATCCTGGTATATGTAATTCTATTGGTAGTTTATTGATCATACTATTAACAATACTCCCACCACGCTTAATTTTAGCTTTATTAATGCGACTGTTCTTAACCATGATTAAAAGATTACTGACTTAAACTATATAAATATTTGTAACAATACTTTTCCCCAAAATTTAACTAAATTCGACCGATGGCGGAGATATCGGCTGGGTAGGGTATTTCACGCTCGCCCTTTTTAAACATATAATAAAATTAACCCGGAAACCCCTCAGGCTGGGTTAGTGCACATTTGGACGCCAGGTAATTTTTTATGAAAATCACCAAAAATAATAAAAATTCCAGGGGCCGCGCCGGACGATCAATTAACGATTTAAATTAATGAGAATGGAAAATAAACCACGAAATAATCAAAGTCGAGATTAGTATATTATTTGGAATCAAAAATAATAACTAAATAATTATAAGCTAATATCCTAGATTATTTGACTAAGATAGGAAGATGAGTCATAGGAAAAGAATCCGGGAATCAGCTTTCATACATTAATTATTAATGGATCAGAAAATTTCAATAAAAATAAATAAATTATTTATTCAAAAACGAAGTTACTTAAAACTAAATTTATCCTTTAAATAACAAAATAAATCCTTTATGGAATTCGTGATTAACATATAATTTTTTCTTTAACTTATTTTACAATATTGCGTTCGAGAATAATAATAACCGCAATCAAAACAATAATCGTAACAGTAATTAAAATTTAAGAATATTAAATCTGAATTGCGCTTGAAAATAATACTTGTAATGATAGTTAATGTTTGACAATAATAATTGTCAATGACGCAAAATAATAAACCTAATTTGACAATAATAATTATAAAAATTGCTGGCCGTATCGAGGACCCAACACGCGGCTTTCGGGACAGGTACAAATATTCCCTTATGATAACCCTTACTCGCTACGGGATCGACCCGATCAATCGATAGTGATTTAGTTGGACAGTAAAAGAATAACTTATTTAAGCCAGGAGACAGCGGTGTGCGGATATTAATTGATCTCAACTTGTGAGTACTCACCAGAAAAGGAAACTCAAACCAAGGCACCAAATCCACACTCCTTACAATAGCGGAGGTCCCGCGTGCCTACCTCACACCAAGCGGGCCACCGCGTGTCTGCTCAATTTTTGTCACCGTAAACCGTTCGAGGCCTCGTGTTCGACAACAAGGGCCTCTCTAGCCATTTTCCCTAATTCAATGAACTCTTTGCTCGCGATCGATATTGTAGGGCCTCACCCGTGCGAGTAAAGGCTATGATTTATCACTCATAGTAAAATTAGGTACTATATGCCAATGATTTACGGCAATGCACACAAATAATAATAATAATAATAAATTACAAATAATTCATTATAAATGTCTGAAATAAAGATAAAATTAATTCTTAAATTAATAACCATAATATTAGAAATTTCAAATATAAATAATACTAATAATATTAAATTCAATAAATAAATTCATAAATCAATATAAAATAATAAATTCAGAGACACACCGAGTGTGGATCTGTTGCCAAATTTAGGCGCAGGGAGGGACGCACACAGGGAATAAAAACCCTGTGACATATTCGATATTTATAATCAATCTAGCGAGTTATGATTTAAATGTCAGCTAGTCAACATCTCAAGATGGAGTTTGAACAGCAAACTGCTAAACTACTGGTTATAAATTTTGATCAAATTGTAGAAGCTGATGAAAATAAAAGTCCAAAAGCGTCATGGAGCACTCTTACCAAATACTGTTCGAGCAATTATTTGTGGACCATCAAATTGTGGGAAGACTAATGCACTTTTAGCTCTTATCACATACCCTAATGGATTGAGATTTGAAAATATTTATATATATTTCAACTCCTTAAATCAATCAAAGTATAAGTTTTTGAAATCTATATTAAAACCGGTTGAGGGTGTAGGCTATTACCCATTCAGTGATCATGAATTAGTTATCAATCCTGATGAGGCTCAATCAAATTCACTTATGATATTTGATGCCGTAGCTTGTGAAAAGCAAGATCATATCAGACATTATTTTTGTATGGGACGGGATAAGAAGGTCGACAGCTTTTATCTCTCTTAAACCTATTCTAAAATTCCGAAACATTTGATTAGAGACAATACAAACTTTCTTCTCCTGTTTCGTCAAGATGAAATGAAATTGAAACATATTTATAACGATCAGGTGAATACTGATATGCCATATAATGAATTCAGAGACTTATGTGCAGCATGTTGGAATGATAAAAACAGTGATAATAAGCATGGATTTGTGGTGGTTGATAAAGATAGTGAAGTAAATCATGGTCGTTAAAGAAAAGGTTTCGACTGCTTCATAAGTATAAATTAGATGATCATGTTTGAAACTAAACAGTTACATTACGTTATCAGGTGTGAAAACATGGCGTACAAAAAAAGTATTTCTCAACAAACTGAGATGTTGAATCAAATATCCAAAGTTAGTGATGCAATTAGACAAAAATATAAAACATTAAAAATTCGGAGGGATTCTTCTGAACAAGCAGCAAATCAAGTATTTAAACCCATAGTGACACCATTACAAGCTTTAGTTGAAAACTCTAAAGCTATAAAATATGAAATTAAACAGGAGGATTCACAAAATTATTCTCTGCGGAAACCTGAAATAAGTAAATATGAGACGATTTACAATGATACTCCTCAAATTTCAACTGACAATTCTAGTTTAGATCAATCAAGTAAAAGCATGATTAATCAAACTATCATGTCGCCATCTCCAGGAATGACAAGCACACCAATAAAATAGAAAGACCATGTGTCTCAATTTCTATCAATGTTAAGTAAAAAAAATCCTCGGGGGCTAGACACCAGATTTGAAATTCGTATAAAGGGTCAACAACTATTTTTGGGTGATTCAACGGTGCAGTTCCAGAATAATACTTTGATAGTGAAAAATAAAAGTATTCCATTAACTCTAGGACTGATTGAGCTATTATTAAAGAGTGATCCGCTAGAACGACTAATTAATGAAAACGATTTGAAAATTTATAAAGATATTTTGATTTCAACAAATACACATAGAAAGCACTATGAGCCGGATCATAATCTTTCCACAGAAAAGTCTAGTAAGTATCAAAAATACATCTCCAAGTTGACTCAGTCATTCATAGAGGGCCAAGGCTTACCCAATTTTATGACTGCTTCTAGTATGACCCAAATTTTACTTTTGTATCTGAGTATTTTAGTTTATTTTTTTTATTATTTACTTAAAAATTAATAGAAACAATTATTGTTATTAGTGCGGCGATTATTATTTAATTTTTGTATTTATTTAATAATTTTATATTATTGTTACCGAAGGTATGATTAAATTGTAAAAGAAAGTAAAAGACTGGCAAAATTATTCTAAGTCCCGAGGACAATTTAGTATGGAAAATCAACGAATGGATATAAAATGAAAGAAATGACGATTATTATTTTTGTAAGAAATAAATTAGGTAAGCGAAGATTTTATAAGTCCCGAGGACAATTTAGTATGGAAAAATCAACGAATGGATATATAATGGAGGAAATTGCGATTAAAATAATAAAGAATTGTGAATTTGACGAAACGAATGGATAGAGAATGAAGGAAATTGCGATTAAAATAATAAAGAATTGAGTTTCAAGAATAAAAACTTAGAATTTGGCGAGACGAATGGATAGAAAATGAAGGAAATTGCGATTAAAATAATAAATAATTATTTTTGAATGCTAGTTCGAGGACACCGGACAGGTGTCTAAAACGACTCTTCCGTTTCGTTACAAGAGAGTTAGGCAAAAAATGATAACCGCCAAAATTTGGCTCGGAAAAGCAAGTCTTATGACAGAGTGGTTATTTGTGGTGAATACTCTTCCAACAAATAACACCTGGAGGGATATTACCTTGGTTTCGTCTAGAACATTGGTAAGTACCTTTGCACTCTTATCAAGATTTGACTTCCCTGGATTTTTGACCTTCTGTCAAAACTCCAGTAGGTGATCATCCACCGAGTAGGTGGGGGCGAAGAGGACACTCTCCATTCGCTCTCGGGGTAGCGGTTTAGGCCCAGGGGTGACGGCTAGTCTCCTGGGGAAGCGGGTAACCAGCTTTTGACGATTAGTTCGCGATTTTGACACTCACGACGTGTGACGGTGTGTGTGTGAGGATGGTTATTTTGTAAAGGCCAGTTTTGATCGGGCCTTCGTTACTGACCGAAGGTACGCGTGCGGCTACCGACGTAGGATTATTTGTTTTATCTACGGCAATTGTTTAATCTAGATTTCGTTTTGGGTTTTGATATAACCAAAAATTGTACCACGTTTATTTGTTTTATTTGTAATCTTGTTTTTCTTTGACTTATTTAAATTGATTTTGATAAATAAACTGTTTAATTTGTCTCTATCATACCCTATTTGACTTTCGAATTTATTTCTCTAGACTTAGTTATCTATAGTTTATTTACATTTTAATTGAGTTCTTCATATTGTTGACAACCCCCTTTTTGACCCTGGAATCCGGCGAGCTTCAGATTCGAGCAAGGGGCGTTTGAGTCGCAGTATTGTTTCGTTGGTTTAATTATTTTAAACACCTCAAAAATTACCCGTTACACTAGAAAACGGAAAAATATTGATTATGTTTACTGGGATGATTCTAATGAACTGGTTGATAGGCTACGCTTACTGATAGCATCTCAACAAGCTGGTAACAGTAGTCACTCAAATGAAATAGTCTCCATTATTGAGGAGTTACGAGAAGCTCACATTATTTATTAAAGTACTTAGTATGATCCCATCATTCATTCGTAAGCTGTTGTAAAGAGTGTATCATACAATGACTATCGATAAGAGTTTATTAAAAAATAATAGTAAATAAGAAAGAAATTATAGCTGAGGAGCTTCACAGGCTAGCTCGAAGAAATTATCTCCGTCGTCATGTTGACATTCGCGGGATTGATGAAACATGGCAAGCTGACTTGGTTGAGATGATTCCACATGCTAAATTCAATAATGGGTTGAAATATCTACTTACAATAATATATATCTTCTCAAAATATGCTTAGGTAGTACCTATTAAAAGTAAAAGTGCTGGTGATGTTAGAAACGCAATGAAAAGTGTTATACAACAAGCTCGCAAACCGAAAAATCTTCATGTTGATAGTGGTAAAGAGTTTTATAACAAGGAACTTAAAGATCTCATGAAAAAATATAAAATAGATATGGACTCTACATTCAGCTATTTGAAAGAATCCATATGTGAACGTTTCAATCGAACTTTTAAAAATATAATGTGGCAACAATTCACCTTGCGAGGTACTTATGAATGGGTTTATATACTCGATGATTTGGTGACTTATTATTATAATACTAAGCATCGTACAATTAAAATGAAACCTGTTGATGTATCTACTTCTAATGAACAAGTAATTCTAAGAACAGTTTACAAACCTCTTCAGACAAACAATCTGAAGTTGAAGGAAAATAAATTTAAAGAAGGAAATAAAGTTCGAATTAGCAAGTATAAACATGTTTTTGAATAAGGATACACTCCAAACTGGACAACAGAAATATTTACAGTTAAGACAGTGCAAAATACCAATCCCACTACGTATAAGCTGATCGATTATCAAAATCAACCAATCGAGGGATGCTTCTACGCTGAAGAACTTAGTAAAGTTAAATACTCGGATGTGTACCTAATTGAAAAAATTATAAAAAAACGAGGAAACAAATTGTTCGTTAAGTGGTTAGGGTTTGAAAATTCTCATAATTCATGGATTGATGAAACAGACTTATAAGATAAATTAGTAGTAAAAAATATTTGATGTGAAACTGATTATTTAAATAGATAACTAAACATCCTCCTCTCTCTTTCTCCATAGATGTTACGGGGAAGACTGGATCGGGACCGCGTTAGCATTACTTCAATCCAGTCCGTGTTGCGTCTCACGACGGTTTTCCCTAGTTACTAGTCTCTTTCTGCGAATTTTTTCTTTAAAAGACGCTGGGCATAGGCTGCGAAAGCTGACCAGTTATCTTCTTTTTTGATCATGGATTTATTGATCATAGGTTACTAAGCTCTTAGGGGAGAGCGTGGTGCCAATAGATTCATCAGTACTGCTTTTGTAGTCCTTCCACCGGTCACACTCAAAGAATGTGTGCTCGACGTTGTCAATTTTGTCTGGGCAGTATTTGCACGTTGGTGTGCTGTGCAGTCCCATCTTAAAAAGATAGGCATTGAACTGCCCATGTCCCGTCAATAGCTGGGTCAAGAAAAAGTCCGTTTCTCCGTATTCCCGAGAAAGCCAGACGTTGATGTTTGGGATCAGGCGTGCTGTCGATCTGCCCGTCTCTCCCGATGTCCATCGGTCCTGCCACTCTTTGAGAGTACGCACGGAATAGACTCATCAACGTTGGTCTTCATCACCAGAAAGAATTTCAGCATCGATACATAACCTTAATAAGCACTGGATCCATCGTCTCTATCTTGGTTATTATCAATGCACTTGTGGGTTACCGTTATCGGATTGGCTGTTTCAAGACACTATGGAAACACCGCCCATATCACCGACAAAAAACCAAACCAAACTCGAAGATCACCCCGCAAAATAATGAGACAGTTGAAATGGAAGAAGAAATTTCCCTGAAAACGGAAAACACGAGTCCTCAAAACGTACCAACAGAGAGTGAGACTGCTAAAAGCAAGGAGCGTGCTGAAACAAAAGAAACTCAAACCACGGTAGCAAGTCCAACACCAGCTCCTCGTCCAGGTATCCGACTACTGAACTATAAATGAAAACTCGAATGAAATAAAAAAAAAAAATTAAATGTAAAAAGAAAAGAAAGGGAGAGAAGTAATAAAAAGTCGAGAAATGAAGTTCTAATAGTTTATTGAATCGCTCAACAACTAGGAAAACACCTGCAAGAAAGTCAATTCTCATCCGCAAAAAAACGTTGAAGATCGTCCCCCGATCCTGCAGGTAAATCTCCGACTCTCCAAGCGCGGCCGAAGATGAAGAAGGATCCGCACATTCCTGGACTCCTGAATGTGATCGTTGCATTCCTGCAATGCAATCCGGATGATCACTCAATCACGGATGGGGAACAGGATCAATGCCAGCCTCAAGTGGATAAGGTTAAATGCATAGTCGAACTCCTCCCCGCAGCCGATCATCATGAACTAAAATATTGAATTGGGAAAATTAATATACACGACAAAAACAACTCGATGAAAATAAAAATAATATTAATAATATTTTACCATACCTCGAAAAAAGTCTTCACTTTATGCCCGAATACATTCTCAGGATAGCCGTAAGGAACAACAGAGAAGACCCACAATGCATCAGTACGGCTCTTCACAAAATGACATATCGGATCCGATATCGTGACAAACATCGTAAACCTACAATTATTTTAAATAAATAAATTTCGAAAATAAGAGAAAGAGAAAAATTTCTTTTTTTTTCTTCTCAAGAAAAGTAAAATCTTTTTCTTACTACAAGATTTTGGAAATAATAAAAAAAATTAAGTAATTTCAATTCAAATTAAATTTCAAATTTTTTTTTTTGATAAAATGTTACAGAAGGAAAAAAAATTAATATTAAACAAAAATTAATAAAGAAAAAAACAGTTTTACCGTTGACACCCGAAGGTGACAGACGTGCCTTAGGTATAGCGAGTTATCGAATAAGTGTTAACAAGTAAAATTGAGAGTTCTTAAGACTATAGTGACCGTTAAATTTCAGTGAAATAGTGAGGTGGTTAATAAAAACTCACGGGTTGCTATAACAACCCTTCATTTGAACTGCTCTCCTCACCGAGAAGACCAGAAACACAAAAATGTCAACCCAACAGAAAAGATCCTACGCCACAGTAACCGAACGACCAACCAAAGAGCAAGCTATCATAATTGAAGCTATCGATAAAGTGCCAATTGAAGAATACTGCAAAGAAATTGGAGCTAAAATTGGACCAAAAAACGTACACTACGTATCAAAGATTTCCCGAGACAGAAATTGTATATATGTAGCAAGTAGCGAATTAGCTCAAACCCTCATTAATACCCACAAGTACATTCACATTCAAGACAATAGACTTCCGATAAAGCCACTATTTACTCAAAACAAGAGAATTATAATATCAAATGTACAACCGTTCATCCCCAATGATGTCATCGAGCAAGCATTACTCACTTCAAGTAACATTAAACCTGTATCGGGTATTTTGTCGCTTCGAGCAGGTGTGAGTGACCAAGACTACACACACTGCTTCAGTTTCAGGCGTCAAATGTACGTTAAACCCGAAGACGCAGAAATAATCCCAGGGCAACTACAAATCAAGTATGACAACACCAACTTCTGGATTTACTTCTCGAGTGATCAGGTCAAATGTTTCACATGCAACGAAATTGGTCACAGAGCAAAACAATGCCCAGAAAACCTTGAGAAAGAACAAGGTGTATTAAATAATAATCAAGTATTATCACCCAAAGAATTCCCCGAAATAAAAAGAAACCAAATAAAAAAAATAAATAACCCACATATACCGATGGACACAGTACACAAATTCAGCGAAGAAACAAACCAAGCGACACAAACACCAAATATCACAATAGACATCCCCGCCTCTAGCCAACCAACCCCGGACAACCAACTTGCAGACGATCAGAAAATCTTCACAAACAAACGTCTCCACTCTGATACCGAATCAATTCCATCCACAACAAGCAGAGAGGCAGCGTCCTTTATAATCCCCAAACAACCCCCCATGGAACCTAAAATTAAAAAGAAAGCCAAAACAAACGAAACAACCAAAACAAACACATTACCACTAAATGAATTAGAGGAAGTAATAAACAACAACTCTAGTAAATACCCACTCACGTATCTACAATTACGCAACTTCATAGAAAAAGTCGTCAACAAAATTCCCGCGAAAGTAGCAGCAACCGAGTTCACCAAGGAACCCACAGATCTCATCATAATGATGTCAGACCTTTACCCTAAACTTAAAAATCAACGATCAAAAAATAGATTTAGCCGCATAATAAAAAGCCTCGGGAAAAAGATCGCAGATGACACCGACTCAGAGTACGACTCAAAAACAGACTCCGAGTCCAACGCCACTGACATCTAGACAGCCCTCAACATACCCCCACATATCTCAAATGGCGAACAAACAATCTAATATAAATCTAATACAGTGGAACGTAAATGGATTCTATGCAAGACTCGAACATATAAAAATACTACAAAATGAACTCCAACCAAATATTCTATGTTTCCAAGAAACCAACTTTAATGAAAAATCTAACGGCTCATTAAAAGGATACACAAAATTCCATAGAAACCGAACAAACTGCACTAATTCCAGTGGCGGTGTCGCCATTTATGTTAAAGATACCATACAAGCAGATATAGTCCCACTAAACTCTCCCCTCGAAGCAATAGCATTACCATCAAATTACCAGTCAAAATTACAATTTGCAATATTTATCTACCCAACAGCCAACCTCTAAACATCGTAGAAATTACCAATATCCTAAGTCTTCTGCCAGAGCCCTATATCATTCTGGGAGACTTCAATAGTCATCACTTAATGTGGGGATCCAACTATACTGATAATAGAGGAAAATTAATTGAACAACTTATCGATGATACCGAACTCTTTCTACTAAACGACGACAGTCCAACCCACTTTTCAATAAGATCAGGAACGGACACCTGCATCGATCTATCACTATGCACCCCTGCTATAGCCAGCAAACTTGAATGGGCAGCCGTAAATGAACTCTACGACAGCGACCATTACCCCATCAACATCAAACTAACCAATGAACAAATCTACGAACCAAGTATAGCTATAACAAAATGGAACTTAAAGAATGCAAATTGGTCTCAGTACAGAAGTACTGCTGAAGCCATCATAAAAGAACTAGATGACCCTAGCGCCAGCCCTGACACGACCGATTCAATACTTGACAACTTCATGAATGCCATCAACGAAGCAGCAGAAGCAACAATACCAAAAATAATTAGCGGAAATATAAAACACAATCGCCAATTGCCCTGGTGGAATCAAAAATGCAAAGATGCAGTCAAAAATAAAAAAAAGGCTTTTAACCACCTTAAAAAAAACCCCAATGAAGAGAACAAAATAAATTACAATAAAAAGACCATTCGGCAGCCGAAATGGAAGTAGATTTCATCATGAATAGAAAAAAATATAACGAAGATTGTATACAGAACTAGGGCTTTTAACTTATATGCAATCGACAAAAATATATATCGACGGACAACTACTAAAACCAGTGCAATAGCAAATTTCATAATTGGCATAGGGGAATGGGGCATAATTTTGAGACTACACATATTATTTGATACTGAAATTGAAGCTTATTTTAAGAGCTTTCGGATGCAATTTATAGAATTGCAATAAGTTATCCCATTCAAAAGTTATTCGAGTTCGAAAGTGAAGAAATATGAATTTTTATGATTTTCAAAATTTTGAAATCCTGGTATTTCTAAATTACTTGACCGATTAAGCTCATCTTCGAACTTGACTTTGGTATTTATCTGTAGAATAAGTATGTTGAGTTTGGTAGAGATCCGTTGTAAATTGGCGACGCTATCGTCCTGACAAGCCGCGTTATATCCCATATATATATAATATATATATATATATATATATATATATATGTATGTATTTATATATATATATATATGTCGGATTAGCGTTGGGTTGAGAAGGGCGCATACTATTATTATTATCTTGAGACATTTTATTATTTAATCACAATATCTAGATGACACAAATATCGTACAACTTTATTAATACACAATTATAGTTTCTTGTAACAATGTTTTACTTAAGCGTAGCACACACACACACATACACACACAATGTTATCTAGTCACTACACTAAAAGTATAATTTAATATTATTATTTAATTATTAACAATTATAATTTATTTAATACACTGAACTAGCAATATGAACAATATTAACAAATAAGATATCGTTAATGTTAAACGTTAGAAATAATAAAATGACGACAGACTTGGATAAGAGAACGAATCCACGGTCAGAAGGACAGCAATCAGTTATCGCTCACTGTTCAGAGAGAACTGACTCTTCTCAAAACTTATTTTTCAATCCGTAGCTCCTTCAGGTAATTATTCTGAAAAAAAAATGTACAAGCTACGTTTTGCAATTGTACATTCCGAAGATGTACACTTGGGTATTGCTGTCCCTTGACCGTGGCTACGTTAGACCCGCAGATGTGATCTTTCGAACCCGAGCCTACCGTCATAAAAGACTTAAGGAAAGTTTAACTAAAATTTCCTTAGCGGATTAAGTCGTAAAAATTAAAATTCTAAGTTTTATTTTCTAGCTATAAACTAAAAGTGCTTAGGATTTTCCCATCCCTTGGGAAGAACCCAGCTATTCTCATCTCCGACACGGCCATCCTGACGATCACACGTCCTCGGGTGCATTTAAAATTTGGTTTTTGCTTAACGTTAGATTTAAATTAACAACTTCAAATAATGAATGATCTACTTTGAATAATCTGCCGATTCAGGGATCCAACCGAACAACGAAGAATAGTAGAGTTTATAAAATATTTTAAAGAACTTTAAATTGTGTAATCGCTAATGCCAGTTGTGTTTCGCAAGCTGTAGATTCTCTTTAAATTTTATTCTTTGCAAATGACAGGATAAACACATCTAAATTACTTTAGACTCCACTGCCACACTGGGCAAGTGGTGTAAAGGAATCACATCTAAATTGCTTTAGACTCCACTGCCACACTGGACAAGTGGTGTAAAGGAAACACATCTAAATTGCTTTAGACTCCACTGTCATACTGGACAAGTGGTGTAAAGGAAACACATCTAAATTGCTTTAGACTCCACTGCCACACTGGACAAGTGGTGTAAAGGAAACACATCTAAATTGCTTTAGACTCCACTGTCATACTGGACAAGTGGTGTAAAGGAAACACATCTAAATTGCTTTAGACTCCACTGCCACACTGGACAAGTGGTGTAAAGGAAACACATCTAAATTGCTTTAGACTCCACTGTCATACTGGACAAGTGGTGTAAAGGAAACACATCTAAATTGCTTTAGACTCCACTGCCACACTGGACAAGTGGTGTAAAGGAAACACATCTAAATTGCTTTAGACTCCACTGTCATACTGGACAAGTGGTGTAAAGGAAACACATCTAAATTGCTTTAGACTCCACTGTCATACTGGACAAGTGGTATAGGTTTATTTGGTTCAAATTACTGTCCATGTTCTTCAGAGCTTTCTACATTTATTGAGTCATTTTCGTCCTCAGGATCACTAAGATCCAACTCGCTAGGAACACAACTCTGCGGCACTTTTCTTAATTTATCGTGACTGTATTTATACGTTCTTTTGCCTTTAACTGAGTTTAAAATATATCTGTCTCCTTCTAAAACCTTCGCTATTACAAATGGACCCCTAAATTTCGGATCTAACTTAGTCTGATTTCTTTCTTCGTTTTTCAATAATACGAAATCACCAATGCTAAACTTAACTACTTTAGCCTTAGTTTTATCAAATCTATTTTTATCATAGAGAGCATTACTTTCGATATTACTTATAGCTTGTTGCCTTACATTGGAGATATCTACTTCTCTAACTTCGGTATTTTCATGCGCTAAAAATCCGTAAGGTCTTGTCACCTTACCAATTAATAATTCTAAGGGACTTGATTTGGTGACACGATTGGTAGTGCAATTCAGAGCCAACTGTATTTCGCCTATTGCTTCTTGCCATGACCGTCCGGTAGTTTCTACTGCAGTGAACATGTTCTTTAAAGTACCCATAACGCGCTCTACCTGACCATTTGCTCTACAAGATCCCGTAGCTATTAAATGTAATTTAATATCTTGACTTTTACAATAATTTTGGAAATCCTTACCGGTAAAGCATCTCCCTTGGTCAGCGATTACTCGACAAGGACTACCAAAAATAAATATAGCTGATTTAAGTGCTTTGATTGTACTAAGAGAATCTATATTACGGGTATGGTACAGGTATACGTATTTTGTAAATGCGTCAATGAGTACAATAACGTACTCTTTTGAGTCATTCTTACCACTTAGCTTGCCCGTAATATCCATATGAACAGTATGCCAGGGTATACTGGTTTTAGGTATTGGATGTAATTCGGCTTGTACCTTGCCTGAATTGGATTTAGAAACTCGACAAGTATGACAGTTTTCTACAAATTTCCGAACGTATTTCGCCATCCCTTCAAACCAATAATATTCGTACAGTTTTTCAAGAGTTTTATCCCAACCTAAATGCATGATCGATTGATGTACGTGATTAATAACAGACCATCGAAAACCTCGAGGAATAATGGGTAGACAAAGGGTTTTCCCATTTCTTTGAATTTTCCGATAAAGGGTACCGGATCTTAATTCGTACGTCTTTAAAATGTCTTCCGCGATTTCATCGTCTTGTAATTTAGAAACGATTTCTGAAATTTGAGGATCACGACGTTGCTCTGCTAGTAACCAATCTTCCGATATTTCCGTAAAATTAATTACCTTCTCTTCAATTTTATCAAAAGGTTTACGAGTGATGTCAATTGGGTTACGAGAAAAGAAGTCAACATGTGACATTCGTTTCCCTTCTCTGTAAACAATTTCAAAAGTGAAGGATTGTAGAAAAGCCCACCATCTATGAACCCGGTCATTTAAATTGATTTTATTTTGAGACGCTTTTAAAGAATTGCAGTCAGTAACAACTGTAATTTCTCGACCATGTAAATAATGCCGAAAGTGCTTAATTGAGTTTACTACGGCTAAGGTTTCCAGCTCGTACGAATGATACCTGGATTCGGCTGAGCTAGTCCTTTTACTATAGTATTCTACAACTCTATTGTTACCTTCTACTTTTAACATTAATATAGCCCCGTAACCGTCAGAGCTAGCATCGGTGTGTAGTTCAATCGGATAATTAGGGTCGAAGATTATCAACACTGGCTCATTTGTTAAGATGGTAATTATTTTTTGTCGTAGGGTTTCGTGTTTATCTTGCCAATCTATGTTTTTGTTTCCTGAGGTAAGAGAGTATAAAGGTTTCATAATTTGAGAAAACTTTGGGATGAATTTACGGAAATAAGAAGCTAAACCGATAAATTGTCTTAATTGTGTAACAGTAGTTGGTGCAGGTAAAGAATTTAAAGCTTGTATTTTTACGCGGATTGGGTCTTATGTTACCATTAGTGACTTCATAACCCAGGTAAGAGATTGATGTTTTAAGGAATGAACATTTAGCAAAGTTAAATGAAAATCCAGTTTTAACCAGAACGTTTAGAAGGGTTTCCAACCGTTCCAACGCCTGCTCTATCGAACTCGCAATAATAAGCACATCATCTAAGTAAACTACAACCCAAGAGTAAGCTAAATCACCCAGAGCTTTGAGAATTTCTCTTTGAAAAACAGACGGTGCATTTTTCAATCCAAATGGCATTTTTAGATATTCATATTGACCATCGGGAGTAACAAAAGCAGTGAATTCAGTAGAATTTGGGTGGATACCGATTTGGTGAAAGCCGCTAGCCATATCTAAGCTTATAAAATATTTAGCATCCCGTAATCTCGCGATCTGATCTGAAATTAAGGGTAAAGGAAATCTATCTGCAACGGTATTTTTATTTAACTCTCGGTAATCTACACAAAGTCTATCTGAACCATCTTTCTTCTTAACGAGTAATATAGGGCTAGAAAACGGTGAATTACTAGGTTTTATAATTTTTGCTTTAAGTAATTCTTCGATTCTTTCACGGACAATTTCCCGCTCTTCAACGCTAAGTCGATACGGTCTTCTCTGAACGGTAATATTAGGGTCTATGAGACGTATTTCTAATTGACCTGTAGTAACTTCGGTTCGGGGAAAACCCGTGATAAAAGAATCTTTAAAATTTTCTAAAACGGAAATTAATCTAGTTTTATCATTACCCGTGACGTCAGTGTCTACTTTGTTGAAGTTAATCTCACTAGGAACTGTTTCGCATGTATTGACTACTTTAGCCTTGCAAATGGTAAAATGATTTTGCGTAATATTTACTTCGAAACCCTGACCTAGAATTTCACGACCAATCATTATATTATGTTTTAAATAATTATCGGGAATTACATGAAAGACTATCTCCAATGTAAAGTTATTTATACGAACAGTAGATAAAATTTGTAATGTACATTTTACACAATTATCTCCGATACCTCTCATTAAAACTATATCATTGATATGTTTTCCAGAAAATTTATTGGCAACCGATTCTTTAATTAGTGAGCACTCAGCTCCTGAATCAAAGCAAAATGGAAACGACTCACCCATATGGGTCATTGTACCCACTGGAACATCCACGGTGCAAAAGTCCACTCGGCGTTCGGTGCTCGAGTGCTGATTTCCACTGTTGTTGCCGCTGTTGCTGTTGTTCTTCCTTGACGGACAGTTTGGTGCAATATGACCCTCTTTATGGCACTTAAAGCAGGTTACTTTTATCGCGGTGGATGGTCGACTTCCTTCTGGACTATGAGAATTTTTCCTCTTGTCCAGAAATGACTTCTTGCGACATTCAGATATTTTGTGACCAGAAATACCGCAGAAAAGACATTTAATCCGTGTCTCCGTTGGCTTGAAGCGTTTCGGGTCTGAACTTGACGAGTTCTCGGACGATTGCAACGGTCGCTTCTTTGCGTACGAGTAAGCCCTCATTTCATTAAGAAATTGGTCTTCCGTTTTTACCTCACTCGTAAGCGCTGTGCGTTCGACTCGGTGATCTTGCGATGTTAATCGATAGAGAACAGCGCCGTTGATAATCTCCGCCATACTCAAATTTTCCCACCTCGCCTTGAGAAGAGAGCGTAAACGAATCCCAAAAGCTCCAGTTGTCTCGTCTTTTAACGGTTGTTCGTTAAAAATCTTCATAAGGGCAGAAGCTGCGGTTTCTCTTCCACCAAAACGGGAAATAAAAAGTTCCTTGAATCGAGACCAAGTAATAGTTCCTCCAACCATAATTTGAGTCAACCACTGTGCAGCGGAACCCTCTAAGGCGCTACTAAGCGCGGAAAATAGTGCACTGCCTTGCAATGGATTTTCTTCCATCATAATGCTAACAGCTGAACTCCATGCAGCCGGATCAGAGCCAGAGGTTTCTGGGTTAAAACGTGGTAGTGTAAACTTCCTGGAATTTGTGTCAGGTTTATGCGAAATTGATTGAATCAGCTCACGTAAAATAGCCATATGCTCTTGCATTGATATACTCGGCGTCGATCCCACTTCTGATGTCGGATTAGCGTTGGGTTGAGAAGGGCGCATACTATTATTATTATCTTGAGACATTTTATTATTTAATCACAATATCTAGATGACACAAATATCGTACAACTTTATTAATACACAATTATAGTTTCTTGTAACAATGTTTTACTTAAGCGTAGCACACACACACACATACACACACAATGTTATCTAGTCACTACACTAAAAGTATAATTTAATATTATTATTTAATTATTAACAATTATAATTTATTTAATACACTGAACTAGCAATATGAACAATATTAACAAATAAGATATCGTTAATGTTAAACGTTAGAAATAATAAAATGACGACAGACTTGGATAAGAGAACGAATCCACGGTCAGAAGGACAGCAATCAGTTATCGCTCACTGTTCAGAGAGAACTGACTCTTCTCAAAACTTATTTTTCAATCCGTAGCTCCTTCAGGTAATTATTCTGAAAAAAATGTACAAGCTACGTTTTGCAATTGTACATTCCGAAGATGTACACTTGGGTATTGCTGTCCCTTGACCGTGGCTACGTTAGACCCGCAGATGTGATCTTTCGAACCCGAGCCTACCGTCATAAAAGACTTAAGGAAAGTTTAACTAAAATTTCCTTAGCGGATTAAGTCGTAAAAATTAAAATTCTAAGTTTTATTTTCTAGCTATAAACTAAAAGTGCTTAGGATTTTCCCATCCCTTGGGAAGAACCCAGCTATTCTCATCTCCGACATATATATATATATATATATATATATATATATATATAAATACATACATGTATAAACTTTTGAACCATATGTATTTTCTGAATTCGCTTGACGAGCTGAGTCGAAATATAGCAAAATTTTTCAAAAGTTCCGTCATGAGGACCAATGCAATAGTTAGATTTCTATGAAATCTACTAAAAAAAAAAGAGCAATCTGCAGAAGGACCATCAAGGATAGCTATCAGTCATCCTGGCAGAATTTGCTCGCGTCCTTTAACTGCAACACCCCTGTCACCACGTTCTGGAAATTCTATAAAAAATACCAAGGCAATAATACAAAATTTACCATCACGCCACTGAGAAACGAAAAAGGCGAAACCTTCACAACAAATACCCAAGTCGCCAACATCTAAGCTAACACATTCGCAAACAACTCCAGTGGCAATAACCACACCAACGAATTCGTAGCGTTCAAGCGAAACAAAGAAAACACTATCGCCTTAGAAGATCTAATCAACAACAGTAAAGATCCAACCCAATATATGAAATCGATAAACAACGCCTTCAACATGAATGACCTCAAAATAGCAATGAGACAATGCCAAAAAGACACCCCAGGACCTGACAATATACCAACAGCCTTAATAAAAAAATCTACCGGAAAATGGACTGCGCTACATGTTAAATTTTTACAATAAAGTCTGGACATCGCATACCTTCCCTAACATCTGGAAACAAGCTATAGTTATTCCTATAGCTAAACCAAACCGGGACCACTCCAACGCAACTAACTATCGCCCTATCTCCCTGACCTGCTGTTCGTGCAAAATATTTGAAAAAATGATAAACCGCAGGCTAAAATGGCTACTTGAATCACAAGAAATTATATCCAGTAACCAATTCGGCTTTCGTAACTTTAGATCCACCATGGATCACCTCAACAAAATCCATTCGGACATTAGCAGCGCACTTTCAAAAAACCTACAAGCAATAGTAGTCTCCCTTGATATCGAAAAGGCCTATGACATGGCTTGGGTATACCGAGTCATCGAAATATTAACAGAATTGGGGCTCAACGGTCACATAATCCACTTTTTAAAAAATTTTCTAACAAACAGAAAAATCCATGTACGAATAGGATCAACACTATCACACCCACTGGAACTAAAAAATGGGTTTCCACAAGGATCAGTGCTAAGTACTACCCTCTTCCTGATAGCAATAAATCCCCTAATTTCACTAATGCCGAAACCCATCAAAACAAGGGCATTCGCTGATGACATCTCCCTCATATGTACAGGCAAAATCAATACAATCACCGATATTCTCCAAGATGGGCTCAATAAGTTAACTGAATGCTGTAAACTAACAGGCTTCAAATTTTCCTCCACCAAGTCGGAATATATGGTATTCTCGAGACTAAAACAAAATCCAGAAACAAATCTGTCGCTTGGAGAGATTGAACTCCAAAAAACAACTAGACTGAAACTACTAGGAATAACATTTGACCCCAAACTTACATGGAAACCACACGTACAAAATTTGCATGCCCAATGTAAAAAACGGTTAAATATTTTAAAAGCCCTCGCAGCCAATAATCGGGGAGCCAGCAAAGAAATACTAACCACTACATACAAAGCAGTAATCCGATCTAAGATGGACTATGGAGCAACTATATACGGATCAGCAGCAAAAAGCACGCTCAAACCACTAGACTCCATCCAAACTACGGCCTTAAGAGTAACAATTGGTGCATTTCGCACTAGCCCAAGACTGAGTATCCTTGCTGAAAGCGGTGAGCTACCACTACTTCTAAGAAGAACCACCCAAATACTAAAATACATAGCCAACAGCCCATGTTACAACAAAAACAACCCCTTCCACAACAACACGCCATCTCCAATACAGCCAGAAAACAACAAATCTAAGAAGAATTACCTACCCATAAATGACAGACTCAACATCCTCAGCGATCCAATGTTCATCAAAGTACCAGTCCACAAGCGCTCAATACACCCGATCCCACCATGGGAGCTGACCGAACCACAAATCGACCTTCATGTGTACGACAACTCATTCGGCAAAGAGCATTCAAGCGAACAATTATACAAAGACCTTACGTATGAGATGTACAGTAAATATAATGACTACATTAAAGTATTCACTGACGGATCAGTCAAAGGCGGAAAAAAAGGTTGTGCGATCATTCTCAATGATGACACATACATGTACCAACTACCAGAGTTCACCACCATATTCTCATGCGAGGTAATAGCAATTGACAAGGCAATCGATATTATAACGCAGGAAAATATACATAGAGCCATAATCCTAACTGACTCCAAATCAGCACTAGAAGCCATAGCCAACACCACCAGCAAAGACCCCAGAGTCAAAATTATTCAAAGCAAACTCCATCAAAACAACATAAACAGGTTCCATACAGTGCTAGCATGGGTACCTTCACACCAAGGACTGCAAGGTAACGAAGAAGCAGACCAAGCAGCAAAAACAGCACTAACAGAAGGTATTAAAGTAACAGACATAGCAGCTACACCTGATGAATTTAAAAATCTGGTAAACACATATATTTGGGCACAATGGAACGGCATATGGATGAACACAAAATCATTATTACACCAAATAAGACAAAATGTATGGGAACCATCCCCAACATCAAACAACCGAAGAACACAAGTAATATACACCCGACTAAGAATAGGTCACACATATCTAACTCACAATCATTTAATGACACGACTAGTGAGAGAAAAATGTCCAAAGTGCGAGGCCCCCATCACAATACACCACCTTCTAGAGGAATGCCCTTGGTTAACTACCCCAATGGAACTGTCAAGAATTTTAAACGACGAGGAAAACCTCAAAAAAACACTAAAACTGTTAAAAAAATTAAAAATTACCACAAAAATATAGAACTACAGTTCTATACCGACCTCCCCAATACTGTTTCTATAATATCCAATTATGTAAATCTTTTATATCAATATTGTATCTTTTAGTAGTCGCTCATGACCTAGACGTTTATGCGACTATAAATAAAAAAAAAAAAAAAAAAAAAAAAAAAAAAGAAAAAAAAATATAAAAAAGATTTTTTTTGCGCTTGACGGTTACCGCCAAGTAAGCGGGTCGGAAATCGCGATGCACTGCAAAGGTGCGCACAAGTCAAAGACCGTGGAAGGGAGCGTTGGAGCTCCCGGACCAATGAGAAAATCTATTTCCTCTCCACCAGGAATCAGCCAATAAGAAAACAGTACCCTCACTCCTGACCCTGGGGCAAAAGCCCTATATAAGACGGGATGCGGAGTTCTAGAGGCAATCTTTCTCGAGTCAGCAGGCAAGTAACCAGGAACTCCAAAGTGACTCCAGAAACAAGATAACCAAGCAGCAGCGAGAAGAAGCAGTACACCATGGGATAGTGCGTGAATATACACATGGTTTAATAAAGCAGTACGATTTCGACTCGCTAGGCTAGTCGAAATCTCCGACCAGTCAAGGACACCAGTAAAATCCAGAATACCATGGATTGTTAAACGACGAGATATTAGAACACCTGCAGACGACCGCAGGAATATCTTACCGGATTTTAATTGGAAATTATATTGTTACCACCCTGTATTATTATTTATTTTATTATTTTAATAAACATTATTTTAATTTAATTTGGAAAAATAAATCTGAGGGTGTCTGATTCAGCATTCCCATCCTTACGGATCCTGGAGCCCGCTGACCTAGCTCGCAATTATAAATATTATTATGTACGATCGATAATATTGTTTAGTATTGAGAAAAAATATCGTTACAAAAAATAACATAAAATTAAAAGAAATTTGAAAATTTTCAAGAAAAGTGAAATCTGTTTCTTACAAAAAAAAAAAAAATTAGAAAAACGGTAGACCCTGAAGGCCATCCGTGCAACTTCCCGCTAATTCCATACCTAGGTGCTTAAAATTGCACTAATGATGTTTTTGAGCTCTCCGAGCTCAAAAATACAATTTATGTGTTATTTTAAGCTCTTTGAGTTTGAATTGATAAAACTAGGAAATTTAAAGTAATTCCAAAAAAACACTTTTTTCGGTTTTCTTCCGTTCACGATATCTCTTGAACGAATTGACCAATTTTGACTGGCTTGACGGCGATCGACGTAATTTTTTCGTGCTAATAGCTGATTAGGTTTTAAAATTGATCAGTACATCCGTTTAGAAACCGGAGACATGCTGATTACGCTCTCAAAGAAGAGTATTGACAAAGGGCAAGCCTTGCGAAAGGCCATCACGGGTATTCTTCAAAAAGAGGCCGAAGTAATGTGCAAAAGACCGCAGGAGACCATCGAGATCCGAGACATTGATGATGACACGACGAAGGAGGACATTCAGAATGCGTTGAAAACGGAAATCGGAGAAACTTGCGAAATACCACTAAAGGCTATCAAGATCCGTAAGGCCTACAGAGGTACGCAAACGGCTACAGTGACACTACCAGCAGCTTCAGCACAACAACTACCGGAAGAAAACGGCAAAATAAGGATTGGCTGGGTCAACTGTCAAATAAGAGCAACAAAGAGACCGATACATTGCTTCAAATGCTGGCACTTTGGATCACAGTGCAAAAGTGAAATCGACTGATCTAAGCACTGCATAAGGTGCGGAAGAGAAGGACACAAGATTGCTGATTGCAAGATTGCTGATTGAGAAAAAAATCCAACCAAATGTGTATTATACGCTGACGATCAAGGTGCGCAGGACGCTGCCCACCATGCTGGCACATACAGATGCCCGGTTTTCAAAGAGGCACTCGAGAAAATGACAAATAAACGAGCATGAAGATACCGCAGCTCAACCTTAATCATTGTGAGGCTGCGCATGATTTGCTCATACAAACCATGCGCGAACTAGAGCTAGACTTCGTACTGATAGCAGAACCATATGAACATCTGAGTACCCAACCTTGGGAATCGGACAGTACCAACAATGCTGTCATTTAGCCCTGTGACAAATTACCATTTCAGAAGGCAGTCAACAACAGAGAAGCCGGATTTGTAGCAGCATGGGTAGACGGAATTCGTTTCTACAGCTGCTATGCCCCGCCGAGTCTTTCTTTGAAACATTCCATCGATTTTCTTGATCGTCTAACCATAGATGCAAGGCAACACTTGACTGGGGCAGCAAGTTCAACAATGCACGAGGAAAGGCTTTACTTGGAACGATGGCCACACTAGATGTTGTCCTCTTTAGCACTGGTGAGACACCAACATATTTAAAAGGAAAGGCAAGCTCTATAGTGGATCTTACGTTCGTCAGCAGTAGTCTTACGAAAGGAAGCTATTCTTGGGTAGTTATGAACACCTACACTGTCAGCGACCACTACGTCGTCCTTTAGGAAGTATCAACTGGCCAGAACTCTCGAAGAGCAACCAGAAAAACTAACGCAGTTGGATGGAAAGTGAAAGCTTTTGACCCAGCTACTTTGATAGTAGCCTTAGATAGCGACCCGACTACCACAGGGAGTGCTGAAGAGAAAGCAAAAGAGCTAATGTAGAGAGTGACCGAGGCCTGCGATCTTGTATGCCCCGAAAACGTGGCATGAATCATCGATCTTCGGTACACTGGTGGAACGATAACATCAGCACTCTTTGTAAAGAGTTTTTTAAAAGAAGAAGAATATCTCAGCGTAGCTACCGTCGACCTAACTCTGCAGAACTGGTGGCAGAGTACAAAAAGAGCCGCCGAGAATTGAACAGAGCCATCAAGGATAGCAAAAGACGCTATTGGAAATAACTCGTCGAAGAGGTAGAGAAAGATCTGTGGGGCAGACCGTACAAGGTAGTCATGACCCACCTGAAATGTCAACCAATGCCGTCACCTACATGTCCACAACTACTAGAGAAAATTGTCTGTACGTTGTTTCCTCAGCAACGTAAGTTGATCTATTCGTCACTGCAGCCTGACCCTGAAGACATTCCACCTGTCACAGAGGAAGAATTGATGAAGGCATTCAATCGTGTAGGGAATAATAAGGCGCCGGGATTGGATGGAATTCCAAACATTGCTTTAAAAATATCTATTAAAGCAGCGTCGGCATTATTTATAGATACCTACAATGCGTGTCTCAAGAAAGGAGTCTTTCCTGAAAGGTGGAAGCGGCAAAGACTTGTACTGCTCCCGAAAGGAAAGAAGCCACCTGACAAACCATTATCTTACCGTCCACTCTGCATGTTAGACACGGCGGGTAAGATATTAGAGCGGATAATTCACCAAAGAATAGAAGCAGTAGTTGATCCACTCCTGGCAGACAACCAAGTTCGTTTCTGAAAAGGACGGTCAAACCTGGATGCAATCAACCTGGTCGTCAACACAGCTAAAGATGCAATTGCTGGAAAGAGATGGAATCGCGGCACAAAAAAGTATTGTCTGGTGGCTGAATTAAACATAAAAAATGCTTTCAACTCTGCTAACTGGGACTGCGTAGTGCGCACCCTCGAAGAGAAACGAGTTCCAGTGTATTTGCGTAGGATGGTAACAAGCTACTTCACAAACAGAGTCCTGAAATATGACACAAAAAGTGCTCCTAAGGAGTATGATATTACTAGTGTACCACAGGGCTCAGTTCTAGGTCCTCTGCTATGGAACATCATGTATGATGGTCTCTTGAAAATAGCATTGCCTATGCAGAAGTGAAACTGGTAGCATATGCAGATGATGTTCACCTAGGAGTGATGCTTAATGCTCGACTCAATTTCAAGCAACAAGTCGAACATGTGACTGCCAAAGCACCAATAGTTAGAACGAGCCTAGCGCGACTGATGCCTAACGTTGGTGGACCAAAGCAGAGCAGAAGACTACTGCTGTCATCAGTAGTAACATCCGTGCTCACATATGGCGAATCCATTTGGACTGACACATTAGAGACGCAAGAATCATGGAGAAAAGCGGATCCAATTCATAGACAGAGCGCCCTGAGAGTTGCCAGTGCCTTCCGCACAATATCAGAAGAAGTAGTCTGCGCCATTGCCGGAACCCTACCTCTACGAGTACTAAAAGAGGAAAGACGGGCCCTTTACCAACGAAAAAGGTCATCTGCACTGAGCTCTGAAGAACTTAGAATTGAAGAACTGCAAAACAGCATAGGCTGATGGCAACTATAATGGGATGCAGCAGAGAAGGGTAGGGGGACGCACAGCCTCATACCTCGGATCGACTTTTGGCTTAACCGGAATCACGGCGAGGTCAATTACTATTTTACACAGATGTTGTCGGGACACGGGTATTTTCGAAAGTATCTACACCGCTTTAAGCACGATGATTTTTCGGAGTGCCCGTCCTGCCCAGGAGTTGCTGAAGATGCGGAGCACGTCTTCTTTGTATGTCCTCATTTCGATTCACAGCGTGAAGAGTTGGAGAAGATCCTCAACCAGAGAATGCAACCAGATTCACTAGTGGAAGCAAAGTTGTCATCAGAAGCTGCCTGGAACGCTACCAACACGTTTGCAACAGAAGTCCTCAAAGACTTGCGTTCCACCGAAAGAAGAAGAGCAAATATCAGAAGATAGAAGGAAGGTAGTTAACACCTTAGCCACCAGAAGGAAGAGCAGTAGCTAGTTCCTCCCCTCACGAAGTAATGCCTGACGGCAGTTCCCATGAGGGATTAGAGGAAAGAAGAAAAGGGGTTTAGGGTTTAGTGAGTAGGGGCGTTAGCATCGAGTTTTAGTATGACACTGCGTCGAGTCGTCACATATCCAGGCGAAACAGCTATGCCTGGAATCCGCAAAAAAAATTCTCCCCTCTAATAAAAAACATACACACACACATACATACATACATACATACAGACATAGTGACAACATCGCAGAAATAGTTAGGGAAGCTTTCTATGACCTTAAAACGTCGATAAAAACTCGATTCTTGCAAAACGGGATAAAAACAATAACTTCCCGATTTTTGAAAATCTCCGATTTTTTTAGCGAGAAGTTAAAAACTAGGACGACGGTTGACCCTAAAGGCCATCCTTGCAACTTCCCGCTCATTTTGTACTTAAGCGCTCAAAAGCACACAATGCGTTTTTGAGCTCTTCGAGCTCAAAACTCTAATAGCAGTTTAATAAAACACAATTTTTTGAATTTTCAAACTGTAATAACTTTTGAATGAAAGAACCGATTTCCACGCCGTTGGCAGGATTCAACGCAGTTTCTGAAAGACCGTATATATATATTTTTAAGTATATATTTTTAAGTATAAATTGATCGAACGAGAAAATTTCGAAGTGATTCCAAAAAAACACTTTTTTTGGTTTTCTTTCGACAACGATAACTCACGAACGAATCAATTGATTTTGACCGGACTGGCGGCAATCGACGTGGTCTTTAAATGTTAAAAGCTGATTAGTTTTTGGAATCGATCGATGGAGCCGTTTAAAAGTTATTCCAAAGAAACCCTATTTGAAAAAATTTTTTTTTGTAGTTTTTTCGAGATTTCCCAAAATCTACCGATTCGAATCGATCCAAAGTAAATTCAAAATCTAAGTTTTGTTGAGCCCTTTTAAATGGCGCTAACCACGATCAAGTCGGTCCTACCGTTCAAAAGTTATAAGAGGGTTACATACATACACACTGGGGTATCCGTTATTTACCAAGTTGATTTTTAACTTCCCGCTAAGAAAATTGAAAATTTTCAAAAATCGGGAAGTTATTGTTTTCACCCCATTTTTCGAAAGTCGAGTTTTCATCAGATCTCGACGTTTTGATGTCCTAGGAAGCTTTCCTGACTATTTCCGCGGTTATGTCACTGTGTCTGTATATATGTATGTATGTGTGTGTGTGTGTGTGTGTGTGTGTGTGTTTTTTTTTTTTTTTTTGTTTTAAGGGGGGGAATCCTTTTTACGGATTCTAGTCATAGTTGTTTGGCCTCGATATGTGGCGACTCGACGCAGTGTCATACTAAAACTCGACGCTAGCGCCCCTACCCACTAAACCCTAAACCCCTTTTCCTCTTTCCCCTAATCCCTTATGGAAACCGTTGTTAGGCATCACTTCGTGAAGGGAGGATCTAGCTACTACTCTTTCTTCTGGTAGCTAAGGTGTTATTTTACCTTTCTTCTAGTTGTTGTCATTTGCTCTTCTTCTTTCGATGGAATGCAAGTCTATGAGGACTTCTGTTGCAAATGTGCTGATGGCGTTCCAGGAGGCTCTTGATGGCAACATTGCTTCTGCTATTGTCTCTGGTTGGATTTTTTTCTTTAGGATCATTTCCAGCTCATCTCGCTGTGGGTAAAATCGTGGGCACTCAAAGGAAACGTGCTCCGCGTCTTTATTGATTCCTGGGCAGGACGGGCACTCTGGTGAATCATCATGCTTGAAGCGGTGAAGATACGTCCGAAAACATCCATTTCCTGACAACAACTGCGTCAGATAGTAATTGACCTCGCCATGACTTCGGTTTAGCCAAACGTCGATCTTCGGTATGAGACGGTGTGTCCATCTCCCTGTTGTCGCGGCGTCCCACTGCGATTGCCATCGTGTGATGCTGTTCTGCCGTTCTTCAGCTCTGAGTTCCTCGGCACTTGGTGTGGTTGTCTTCTTTCGTTGGTAAAGGTTCCGTCTTTCCTCAGCTAGGACTCTGAGCGGCAAAGTTCCGGAAATGACACACACTGCTTCCTCTGATATTGTTCGAAAGGCACTGACTACTCTTAGCGCGTTCAGTCAGTAAACTGGACATGCTTTCCTCCATGATTCTTGGATCTCAAGTGCGTCGGCCCAAATGGATATACCATGTGTGAGGACCGATGTAACTACTGATGATAGCAATGACCACCTTGTCTGCTTCGGGCCACCGATGTTGGGCATCAATCGTACTAGGTTAGCTACTACTGCTGATGCTTTGGCGGTCACGTGTTCAGCTTGTTGTTTGAAGTTAAGTCGGGCATCGAGCATCACTCCCAGATATCGAATGAATGGTTGGGATGTGATTTCTTGGTCTCCGACGTTTAGATTGATCGTTTTCATTCATTTTCTGCTAGTGATAAGTACAGCCTCGGTCTTCTGTTTAGCCAGTTGTAGATTTACTGTGTCCATCCACTGGTTAATTCGCTCAAAGGTGATTGCGAACATATGTTTTATCTCATCCAGATGCTTGGCGACAATTACTACGGCTACGTCGTCCGCGTACGCTACCAGTTTGACATTTCTTGGTAGTTTCAGTCTCAGCAATCCGTTGTACATGACATTCCAGAGAAGTGGACCGAGAACAGAACCCTGTGGTACACCTCCAGTAACATCATACTTCTTTGGACCATTCTTCGTGTCATATCTCAGGACCCTATCTGTGAATGTATGTGTGTGTATGTGTGTGTGTGTGTGTGTGTGTGTGTGTGTGTGTGTGTGTGTGTGTGTGTGTGTGTGTGTGTATGTATGTATGTAAATCTCTCATAACTTTTGAACGGATCATTTGATTCGATCGAAATAAGCGGCGTTCTAAAGAGTTTTTTTGCTCCTAGAATTCTGATACTAATTTACAGACTTATTTCAGTCGATCAATTTTAAGAAATCTCAAAATTAAAATTTCCAAAAATTCGTTTTTTTGAAATATCTTTCAAACGGCTGAACCGATCAATTTTCAAAACTATCAGCTCTTAACCTTAAAAAACCACGTCGATTGCCACGCGCCCGGTCAAAATCGGTAGATTTATTCGTGAGATATCGTTGTCGAAAAAAATGTTTTTTTTTCAGAATTTCTATGAAATTTTCAGTCTGACCAGTTTACGCTCAGAGATTTTTTAAAGAACTCAAAAAACTGCGTTGAATGTCGTAAACCGCGAGAAAATCGGTTGATTCATTCAGAAGTTATTGCGGTTTTAAAATTCAAAAAATAGTGTTCTATAAAACTTCCATTAGACTTTTGAGCTCGAAGAGCTCAAAAGCACAGAACAGCAATTTATTTGAGCTCAGAGAGCTCAAAATTACACAAAAATTATATTTTTGAGCTCGAAGAGCTTAAGAAATAAGTGAATTGTTGAGCACTTAGGTATGGAGGCAGCGGGAAGTTGCAGGGATGGCCTATAGGGTCAACCGTTTTCCTAATTTTTTTTTTTACTGACGCCCCCTAGATTTTTAGTTCTTAACCTAAAAAATAATATCCTAGATAAATAAGCTCTTAATTACCAAATTAAACCTTGCCCCAATCGAGTTACATTTCCCATTCAAATAACATAAGAATTTGCAATCTTTTGTTATTAATTTTTTTCCTCCGAAAAAAATGCCACTACGACTATTATCGATGTATTTTCTGATAGGAAATTGAATGTTTTACAAAAAAGTTCTCCTATGATTTTCCGATAAAATCATTTCTGTAAGAGTTATTTGTATTTTAAGTTGTGTTTTGTAACGTTACATTTTATGTAGTGTTACAGTAGTAGTATATTTGTATTATATCGTGAGTTTTATTGTGTGAGTACGGTAATTTCGGAATATTGGGAACTATCGTGAGAGTGTGCTTGTGAGATAGTTGTCTCGAGGATATCGAGCTGCACTGCGGAAAAGTGACCGATGTAACGTGTCTCCCGGTCAGTTACCGATGACTGAACTTAGGTTCAGCCTCTTGGAGCGAGGTGATTATCGCGGAGGAGCGACTGAAATGTCGTCGCCCCGAAGTACGGGAGTTTGGCAGGCTCATGCGGTAGCTTGCGGTTGACAGGCCTCGATTGCTGGATGCTCGAGGGTAGTCGCGAGTACTGTCAAGGCTCCCAGGGGAGCGGAATCGCTGGTAGGTCTGGGACACTAGTTGTGTGAGTGGGAATGAGTGTGGAGTTTGTATGTCTGGGAGTAGCGTGAAAGTGAGTTGAGCGCATGTAGCTAATGGTATGAATGTAGTAGGGGTACGGTGAGAGGCAGTCTGGCTGGAGTAGTGAAAGAGTAAGGTTTGGTTTTGTGTGGAAGTCCAGCTTGGGACCAGATTAAAGAAGGGTCTGGCTTTGGGTCCTCGTGGAGGACGGACGTGCCGTCGCTGCTAGGCAGCGTTAGTGATATACCGTGAAGGGAGTCAGTTACGAGCTCTCGTAGAGTGAGCATCGTGTTTGAGAGTCGAGTTGGTCTCTCGTATCGTAGCTGGCGTGCCTCACGCTTGCTATTTTCGTAGACAATGGCCTGAGCTATAGTCTTTGTTTCGTGTTCGTTTGGGACTGCTTCCGCGATATATTTTAATATCGATTTATTTTATTTTATCGGTTAATAAAGTTGGGTGTTAGTTCGAAGTACCGATTATGGTACTAGGTATCGTTTAGTCCCGTTTTGTAAAGAAATTGCTTCCTCTGAGAGACCGAATCACGACCCTCTCTCCATAACCTGCATAACTGAGCGACACCGAGGTATTCCGTTACCGTCGAGGCTGCTCTTGGTCTTCTGGGAACATAAAAATTAAGTTATCGTATCTCGGTTGCCGATACCGGTGAAACAAAAGTCGGCTGGCGCCTGTCGGGGTTCCTGGGGATCGAGAGATGGCTGAGATGGACGAAGTGTAACGTAGTGAATTATGAGTTACCGTGAAAATTTACCGCGTGAGAAAATCTACGTTACAGTTTATAGTTATTATCATAGTTTTTCAGTCTTGCTATACAGTTTCATGTGTAATCATTTATTTCATCTATAAATGTTCCAAAAATTTTGTTAAAAAGATTAATAGTTACTGTAACGTCAACAATAGGATGTATTAAATACAATTTTGATAATACTGCCGCTTAAGGGGGTATTCTGGTCTAGAAATTTGAAAAAATCGATTTTTTTTTGCATATTTTCAAATTTTAGACCCTTAAAAATATGTCCTTAAATGGGTTTTTCAAAATTCGAATTATTTTCGAAGATACAGTCGATTTTGTGACGCAGCATCTAAGCCAGCCGATCGTCGCGAATCACACAATAAACAGTGGCAGTTCCTGGAAGACTTGAGCACTCGTTCTTTCCAAGAACTCTTTTGTTTTCGACATAAGCCTTCATATATATTCAATATATATTTTTATACTTCTATATATACCTTTATACATACTTAATATACTAGGAATATACATACTAAATATACCAGGAACTGTTCAATGCGAAAGTTATAATGTTGATATTGTTTATAATTTATTATTCTGTTCAGTTTAGTTTCAATCTTGAAGCGAAGTAGACAAGTGCTCTGTGGATAGTTTTGTGAAATAATAAATTTTGTTTTTTTTATTTGCTTAAAAATGGATAGAAAAAGTGCGCGGGGGAGCAGTAGTCGTCCAGATAGGCACAAGAAGAAACGATTTTCATCAAATCAATTTACCGCTGAAAAAGATTGTAGTTATACGAGTGCTTCCGCAGCAAAGTTAAAAAAGTTTGGAGATGAGGAAATAGTTATTAACAAAAATTTTGGGTACTGTCTTCTGGAATTTTTCTCAGTTTTTCAAACTCTCTCAACTTTAATTGTGTGTGCTACCTGCAAAGAAGAAATTAAATTTTCTCAAACGGCACCACGCGGTTTAGGATTTAAAATTACATTACAGTGCAGTTGTGAAAATGTTCGATACATTCAATCATGTCCGTTGGTGAACAAAGCTTATGAAATTAATCGCCGGATCGTTACAGCTATGAGACTTTTAGGAGTAGGAAGAGAAGGAATAAATATTTTTTGTAGTGTCATGGATATATGCAAAAGTTTATGTATCAGTACTTACTACAGTTGTCTTGATAATTTACATACAGCCGCAAGTGCAATTTATGATCAGCTAATATCAAAAGCTGTAAAAGAAGAGCAAGAATTATTATCAGAATTTGAGCCTAATGAAAATCCAAAACACTTGACGGTTTCTGGAGATGGCACCTGGAAGAAGCGAGGGTTTACTTCACTTTTTGGCGTTACAACCCTTATTGGTAAATACAGTAAAAAAGTTATCGATACTGTCGTAAAATCTAGTTTTTGCCAAGGCTGTAACTTGTGGAAAGAAAAGAAGAAATCTGATCCTCAAGTTTATCAAGATTGGTATGAGGAACATGAAGATTCATGTGCCATCAATCATCGGGGAAGTGCTGGGAAAATGGAGATAGATGCTGTTGTCGAGATGTTCAACAGATCGGTCGAGAAGCACGGGGTAAAGTATATAAAATATATTGGAGATGGAGACTCCAAGACATTTAAAGGTATTCTTGATATCAACCCGTATGATGATGATCCAGTCGTAGAAAAAAAAGAGTGTGTTGGGCATGTCCAGAAACGTATGGGTTCCAGGTTGCGTAAAGCAAAAAAAGACAATAGTGGTATTGGCGGCAGAGGAGCTGGTAAATTGACAGATAAAGTAATCAATGAGTTGAGTTTATACTACGGTCTGGCAATTCGTCGGCATCCTGATTGTTTGCAGAGTATGAAGAATAAAATATGGGCTACTTATTATCATAAAAGTTCAAGCGATAAGAATCCACAACACATGTACTGCCCAACTGGTTCGTCAAGCTGGTGTAAATGGCAACAAGCCTCAGCTGAGAACACTCTTGAAGAGTTTGTCCACGAACATCCCCCCCTGGATGAAAAAGTACTGAAAGTAATTGAGCCCATTTATACCAGTTTATCGTCTGACGATTTACTACATCAATGTTTGGGATCCGAAACTAAAAATAACAATGAATCACTCAATTCATTAATATGGACTTTTGCTCCCAAGCATATTCACGCTGGATCGCAAACAATTCAAATTGCGAATTATTTAGCTGTTGCCATTTTTAATGAAGGTTATTTACCCATCTTAAAAATGATGGAACTTATGGGCATCACCGTTGGTACTGAAGCTCATTCATTTGCTATCAGACGTAACGAAGTTCGGATTGAGCGCTCTGAGCTACGAGCTACTGCTGCTTCCAAAGAAGGCAGAACAGCTCGATTAGCTGAAAGAACTTCACAAAACATCGAATATGAAGTTGAGGAATGCCCAATGTATGGATCTGGAATCGCCGATTAATCCAAAGTGAGTATTGAATGTTATTATACGAGTTATTCTACTATAATTGTTTCTCAAACTTTAAACGCGTTTTTCTCAAAACTACTTTTTTTGAAGTAGTTGACATGATATCTCAAGTTCTACCCAATCGATTCTTTTGAAATTTGGTGGGAATCTTCTTTATATATCTCTCTATCGCGTCTGCCTTGGATTTTGAAAAATTTCAATTTGGAGTATTTTTAAAAAATTCGAAAAGGTCAAAAAAAGGGGGTAAAAAAAAATTGATATTTCATGTCGACGCCATTTTGTGAATTTTTTTTTTTTTCTTGACTAAGGTCAACGCGATAGCGACATCTTTACAGATTGAGAATTTTTCAAATTTTTTTGTTTCAGATCACTACAAGGGCTGGAATCATGTCAACCAGGGTGCACCGTTTTTTTTGTAGCCCCCACTTCACCGACCTGTAATTTGTCCAATTTATCATTTTGTTTTTTTTCAATTTTTTTTTATATTCTTGAAACGTTAATAAACATCATATAAAATAACCTATAGTAAAAATGTTCTTAATTTTTTTTTTATGTTAGTTTGAAAAATGCCTAAAATTTAGGCTTCTAGACCAGAATACCCCCTTAAGCCATTTTACAAATAATTATTTTTTTTTCTGTCTCTTGTAACGTCCCCGAAAATTGGCGGAATACCCATTTTAATTTTACTTCCAGGTGGGTGACATTAGGCTGTCGATAGACGCCAGGTGCACCCCACAGATGAGATCTCTGATTAATTTATTCGTAGCTTACCTTTATCGATCCCATAGGTCACCTCAAATAATATCCCTTTTGGGCCGGCGCCTTGCCTTGTATGGTTAAAACGATGAGCGGACCCTCCTGGAGGACGCTCCGCAGCAACGTCTAGGCAGTAGGTCGACGGTGAGGGGACCTGGGGAACTCTCCAACCCAGGACCCGAAGTAGGACTCGGCAACCCTCGATGGGTCTTGAATGAACAAATTCACTAACTCACTTGACAGACACAACGCGACCAGTTATGCGAGATAATCTTCCTCGGAGGTTATGAGAGTAAACGCTTGAGCGTTCAGGATTGGATTGGGTTAGGAACTGAATAGCCTTTGAGCCAATAAAAAGTAAAATTGATAAAGTTTATTCAAATACATTTAGGAAAGGAGCTAAGTCAGAGGTCTGTGCTCTAAGGAGTCCCGATGTCTACTGCCTTGCTTCGCTCTTAATAATTATACAAAGTATACTAACGCCATGATGCATCTCAGGTTACCTTTTGAGAAAGTCGTCGACGCCCGGGTCACACGCTGACGCGATTGTTTTTGCTGTTCGCAGGCCATGGCAACTTCTCGGAGCCGCGTTATCTCGAGAGATTTCCGTTGCTTCGCTGATGGCTACCGCCAACGAAGCAGCGGATCGCTCTCGGATCTAATTTTTAAAAAAATTACTAAATTTGATTAAGTCGAAATGAAAATAAAAAAAATAAAAAAAAATTTTAAAACCGCAATTTCAGCGGGACGTTACACTCTATTCACGTTTATTTGTTAAGCAATTTTTAGTCGCATTATTAGAGTGCCGATCAGGTCAAATTTTACGAGCCAGGTGCATTTTACCATGCACGTTTCAAGTTAGATCTTGAAGCGCAACAAAATCTTTTGGATATTTGTTCATTCATGGTATTTATTTATGTGTAATTTTGGTTTGTGACACCTCTTGTAGAATAAACTTCATATCAAGATTTTAATTATATAGAGAATGTGTATCAATACAGGACAACTAACATGAAAATTTCTGAGACAGTATTGCACAAATTCAAAAACCATCTGTGGTATTTAACTGATGAACAAGCTGCATTGGCTTTTATTGATCCAAATATATCACTTCACGTAAAACGACAAATGATGAAAGCCATGAAAATGTGATGAAAATTTCGATTTTCACTCCCTCTAAACGCTATAAAGTTAATTCAGATAATGAAATTATCAATTTACAAAAAAATAACTTCCCGATTTTTGAAAATTTTCAATTTTCTTAGCGGGAAGTTACAAAAAAAAATGATTTTTTTGTTAAATAAATTGATTTTTATCAATTCAAATTCGATTAAATTTTTTGTTCGATTCAACATAAATAAAAATTCCCAAGAGGTTAACTTTGAGACATGGACCACCAATAATGATAGTTTGGAAGAATTATACATCGTTAATAATCAATAAGTTCCCTTGTAGTAACTGCCAGAGCTGAATGACGGGGCCTTGCCTGGCCCAGTACTGGGCAACCAAGCTTGGCGCACCGATATTGGCCCATGCTTAACAATATGCGTTGTTAACAATGTAGATGAAAGAGCGCTTCAATAAACTCGAGAAAATATGAACATTTTGAGTCATAAAATAGACCAAAAACAATATTTAGTGCAAATTATTCATTAAAACAAAAATACTTATCATAATATGACTGAAAATTGCTTAACAAATAAATGCGATTAGAGACAGAAAAAATACAAATATGTGGCTATATTATTAAGAATGTATTCAATACATCGTATTCCCGTCAAAAAATTTTCTGATCAGATTATATATATATATATATATATATATATATATATATATATATATATATATATATATATATATATATATATATATATATATGGGTCATTCCACCAAATAAGAACATTTTTACGGGGCCACCCTCGCGGATTATGTTTAAAATTTATGGAGGTGTTCTCTATCATAAGACAAAAATTCCCTGAGAGTTTTAGCTCTTAATACGCAGCGGTCTTGAAGTTATGATTTTTTGAAATTTTGGAAAATTTTGATATGAAAAACATTTATAAACAAAATCGACAAACATTGTATTTTGTAGGAAAAATTCTCAGCTTTTGAATAAAAATATTTATTTTTTCATAAACTCATCAGAAGACCCTTAAAAATCGAATTAAAGTGGAAAAATTGATTTTTTTCGGTGTGCAGCCCAAAATTCTTCAAATTTGAATTTTGTTTCTGAAAGCTGAGAGTTTTTTACACAAAATTTAGCGTTTTGCCGATGTGCATATTTTTTGTTTCGTCACAATTAAATTAAATGTTAGATTCACTATGCAGTAATATAATTCAGAATAGTAATATAATTTTCTCTTTAATACTAAAATTATAGTACTCAGAAATTTTGAACCACCTGCTTAAAAGATGAGTCTATACTTTGTCACTTATCATGCAGATGGCGCTCACAACTCCCTCTATTTACTTTCATTTTGTGATTCTTTCTTGAGCGATTTCTTTTCGGATCGTTTGTTCTTAATAAATATATAATTGCTCAAGTTTTCAAGTAATAATTATTGCGTTACTTTGATATTTCATCGCCATGAGTAAACGTATACGGTCAGTAAATTGTTGTAATCCATTCAATGAGTCACGTAAGTAACTAATACAGTGCACTTGACCTCTTATGTATAACCTCTACGTAGAACCAATTAAATTAATGGCCTTGTGTTTAATATTGACTTTTGATATCTAATTAAACGAAACTTTTAGATAAAAAAGGAGTTAAAGATTTAAGAAAATTTCCCGACGAAGATCGTTGGAAATTTCCTGATTTAGATGACACTTCAATGTTATGTGTGCGTTGTCGATTCCGTGTCAAAGAATATATTCCGCCGACATCAGAGGAAGAGGAAATTATTTCAAGTCAAATTAGTGTTGAAAGTCTGAGTATATTAGCTGAAATTTGTACTCAAGGAAGCAGTTTATCTCGAACTGTCAGTAATTTTAGCGACAATCTATGTGATTACAATGATCATTCTTTAGAGCGATTTTTGAAAATTCCTCTTATTGAAAAAGACAGGTCAAAATTTTCTATTGATTAAGTTTTTCATTTACTGAGTGAAAACTTACTTACTTATTTTTCTATGTGTTTAATTTAAGGTTATATTCTGAAAAAAATTATGGAGTAAAAAAACTTGATGCGAGCTATGCTGCCCTAGAGAATAAGTTCCAATCACAATTTAGAATAGTACCTGAATCTACCTACAGAAAGATTAATCAAGATCATTGTTCCATGATAGCTAAAGTGAAGAAATTATATAACGCTGAAAGTGCAAGTAAATTTTTTTAACAATCGATCATTTTAAAATATCTTCATTTTTTCATATTAATACGATCGATCGTTTGCTTTACAGATCAATAAAAAAGAAGCTGCTTTCAATTTTACCCGACAGTTGGGAAGTCAGTCGTATAACATCTGAATTTAACTGTTCTCGAAAAATGATACTGAATCTTAAAAATGATATCAGTGAATCTGAGAATGTTGATTTAGACTCTGGTGAAATGACTACTAATACTTTAAATCCAACAAAAGTTCCAGGCAATCAGCCGCTTAAGTTAGATGTCAAAAAACTTGTCATTGATTTTTATGAAAGCGAAGAAAACTCAAAACAATTAGCGGGCATGAAAGATTTTAAATCTGTGAAGGATTGTGATGGAAATCGAACTAGGGTACAAAAAAAGTTGATTCTTTGTAATTTAAAATAATTGTACCAAAGCTTCAAAGCGCAATATAATTCAGTGGCAATCAAGATTTTCTAAATTCGCTAGTTTGAGGCCTACTTATTGTATTCTTGCTGGAAGTAGTGGTACACATGTCGTATGTGTTTGTACTATTCATCAAAATGTAAAATTGATGTTAGAAGGTACTTGTGTATTTGACATTCTCTATAATTGTACTAAAACTAGTTATTAATCTTATTACATTTATTCCATTTAGGATGTAATTTTCCAAAATTTGCGAAAAACACCGATTGGGTTGTAGAATCTCAGCCAATTTACAAAAAATTATTAAATAAATTAGTTTGTAACAATCCAAAAGAATCGTGCTTTTCAAGAATGTGCAATAGTTGTCCAAATAATGAAGAAATCGCGCATTATTTTCGTGTGTCGTTTAATGAATCTGATGTTAATGAAATCCAATATAAAATGTGGACATCAACAGACCGTTGTACTATTGTGAATGTTACTTCAGATTCCGAAGACTTCATCGAGACTTTAGTGACGCAACTTGATAAGCTTTTGAAACATGATTTTATTGCGAAAACAGAAAGTCGATTTTTTTCTGATACAAAACTAAATTTAAAGAGCGGGGAATTCGCCGTAGTATTTGACTTTGCGGAAAATTATGCATTCGTTGTGCAGGAAGCAGCTCAAGGCTTTCATTGGAATAATGATCAAGTTACTATATTTCCAATGGTGATTTATTATAACGAAAATGATACTATTAAGCATTTGAGCTTTGTTGGTATTTCAAATTGTCTTAAGCACGACACAGTTTTAATTTATTTATTTCAAGAGCAATTGATTGCCTTTCTTAAAAAGAAGTTTGCTGTCATAAATACGATTTTTTACATCTCTGATGGAGCTCCACAACAATTCAAAAACAAGAAAGCATTTACAAACTTATGTTATCATTATGCTGACTTCGAAATCAACGCTGAGTGGCATTTTTTTGCAACTGCCCATGGCAAAGGACCATGCGATGGTCTTGCGGGTTCATTAAAACGATATGCTGCTAGAGCTTCATTACAAATAAACAATAAAGAGCATATACTGAAACCACAAGATTTGTTTTCCTGGGGAACGAAAAATTTTACAAGCGTTGACTTTACTTTTATAGCTAATGACGATTATTTAACAAAAAAAAATGTGTTAGACGTACGATATTTTCAATCGAAAACGGTGAAAGGTACACAGTCATTATACACTTTTGTGCCTTTAAAAGATGAAATTGGTTATGCTTTCATCAAAACTGTGTCCACATCTCAAAAAAGTTCAAAAATAAAAGTATTTTAATTATAATGAATTTGCGTTTAATTTAATTATGACGAAACAAAAAATATGCACATCGGCAAAACGCTATATTTTGTGTGAAAAAACTCTCAGCTTTCAGAAAAAAAATTCAAATTTGAAGAATTTTGGGCTGCTCACCGAAAAAAATCAATTTTTCCACTTTAATTCGATTTTTAAGGGTCTTCTGATGAGTTTATGAAAAAATGAATATTTTCATTCAAAAGCTGAGAATTTTTCCTACAAAATACAATGTTTGTCGATTTTGTTTAAAAATGTTTTTCATATCAGAAAAATTGACGAAAAAGTTGAAAAAAAATTTTTTCCAAAATTTCAAAAAATCATAACTTCAAGACCGCTGCGTATTAAGAGCTAAAACTCTCAGGGAATTTTGTCTTATGATAGAGAACACTTCCATAAATTTTAAACATAATCCGCAAGGGTCGCCCCGTAAAAATGTTCTTATTTGGTGGAATGACCCATATATATCAGACTATATATATATGAGGCCTGATATGGAAATTGGCCATATCAGACTATATATACTCAGATATAAGTATATCAGACTATGTACCCATCCGGGTAAAAAAATTAGAAAAACGGTTTACCCTAAAGGCCATCCCTGCAACTTCCCGCTAATTCCATACCTGGGCGCTTAAAATTGTACTTGTGACATTTTTGAGATTTTTGAGCTCAAAATATAATTTATGTGATATTTTGAGCTCGCTGAGTTCGAAGAGATAATATTTCTATGCATTTGAGCTCTCCCAGCTCAAAAGTCTGATAGAAGTTTCATAGAACACTAATTTTGGAATTTTCAAACCACAATAACTTTTGAATGGATCAACTGATTTTCACGCGGTTGGCGGCATTTGACGCAGTTTTATCAGCCTCATGACGAATTTTCATGTTTTATTAGATCAAACCAAAAATTTTGGAGTAATTTCAAAAAAACACTTTTTTCGGTTTTCTTTCGTTCACGATATCTCTCGAACGAATTAACCGATTTCGACCAGCTTGGTGGCGATCGACGTGGTTTTGTTATTGCCTCGAGCTTATCAGTTTTTGTAATCGATCGGTGGAGCCGTTTAAAAGTTATCCGAATAAAACCACATTTAAAAAAAATTTTGTTCTTAGATTTTTTAAGATTTCTCAAAATCTACTGATCGGAATCGGCCTAAATTATACTTCAAATCTAAGTTTGGCCAAGCCCGTTCAAATGGCACAAATCGCGATGAAATCAAATCAGCCGTTCAAAAGTTATAAGTAGTTCACATACTTTCACACACACACACACACACACACACACACACACACACACATGGAGGCCTGTAATCGGGTAGGAAATAATAAAGCGCCGGGATTGGACGGAATCCCTAATATAGCCTTGAAAACCATCATAAAGGCAGCACCAACATTATTTCTAGACGCTTACAACGCATGCCTCAAGGAGGGGACTTTTCCTCGTAAGTGGAAACAGCAACGGTTAGTACTTTTACCTAAAGGAAAGAAACCGCCAGAAGAACCGTCATCTTACCGACCACTCTGCATGCTAGATACGGCGGGTAAGATATTTGAGCGTATCATCCATCAGCGAATAGATGCAGTAGTCGACCCACTCTTGGCAGACAACCAGTATGGATTCCGGAAAGGACGATCAACCCTAGACGCGATCAACCTGGTTGTTAATACGGCCAAAGAGGCAATCGCAGGAACTAGATGGAAGGGTGGAACGAAGAAGTACTGCCTGGTGGCTGCCTTGGACATCAAAAATGCTTTCAATTCCGCTAATTGGGACTGCATCATGCAAGCTCTCGACGAGAAGAACGTGCCAACATATCTTCGCAGACTAGTGATTAGCTATTTTACAGATAGAGTGCTGAAATACGATACAAAGAATGGTCCAAAAGAGTATGATATAACCGGTGGTGTGCCACAGGGCTCTGTTCTTGGTCCACTTCTGTGGAATATCATGTATGACGGGCTCCTGAGACTGAAGCTTCCAAGATGTGTCAAACTGGTAGCGTATGCGGATGATGTTGCCGCAGTGATCGTCGCCAAACACCTCGACGAGATTCAACGTCTGTTTGACATCACTTTTGAGAAGATCAACCAGTGGATGGATACAGTGAACCTACAACTGGCCAAGCAGAAGACCGAAGCAGTGCTTATTACCAGCCGAAAAGAAGTTGAAACAATTAAGATTAATGTCGGTGACCAAGAAATCACATCACAACCATTTATCCATTATCTGGGAGTGATGCTGGATGCACGACTCAACTTCAAACAGCAGGTGGAACATGTCAGTGCCAAAGCGTCAGTAGTGAGGGCTAGTCTCGCACGGCTGATGCCTAACATCGAAGGCCCAATGCAGAGCAGGAGGCTACTATTGTCATCAGTAGTCACATCAGTGCTCACTTACGGAATATCCATTTGGGCTGATGCACTGGAAATCCAAGAATCATGGAGAAAAGCTGGACCAATATACCGACAGAGTGCCCTACGAGTAGCTAGTGCCTTCCGCACTCTATCAGAAGAAGCAGTGTGCGTCATTGCTGGAACCCTACCTCTTAGAGTTCTAGCAGAGGAAAGACGGGCCCTGTACCAACGAAAAGGTCCAACTGCACTGAGCCCGGAAGAACTTAGAATTGAAGAACGGCAGAAGAGCATAGGCCGATGGCAACTACAATGGGATGCTGCAGAGAAGGGTAGGTGGACGCACCGTCTCATACCTCGGGTCGACATTTGGCTTAACCGGAATCACGGTGAGGTCAATTACTATCTTACGCAGATGTTGTCGGGACATGGGTGTTTTCGAGAGTATCTACACCGCTTTAAGCACGATGACTCTTCGGAGTGCCCGTCCTGCCAGGAGCTGCTGAAGACGCGGAGCACGTCTTCTTTGTATGTCCTCGTTTCGATCCACAGCGTGAAGAACTGGAGAGGATCCTGAACCAGAGAATGCAACCAGATTCACTAGTAGAAGCAATGTTGTCATCAGAAGCTGCCTGGAACGCTACCAACACGTTTGCAACAGAAGTCCTTAAAGACTTGCGTTCCACCGAAAGAAAAAGAGCAAATAGCAGAAGATAGAAGGAAGATAGTTAACACCTTAGCCACCAGAAGGAAGAGCAGTAGCTAGATCCTCCCTTCACGAAGTAATGCCTGACGGCGGTTTCCATGAGGGATTAGAGGAAAGAAGGAAAAGGGGTTTAGGGTTTAGTGGGTAGGGGCGTTAGTGTCGAGTTAGTATGACGCTGCGTCGAGTCGCCACATATCCAGGCCAAACAGCTATGCCTAGAATCCGTAAAAAGGATTCCCCCCCTACAAAAAAAAAAAAAAAACACACACACACACACACACACACACACACACACACACACACACACACACACACATACACATACACACACACACATACATACATACATACAGACATAGTGACAACCTCGCGAAAGTAGTCAGGGAAGCTTCCTAGGACCTCAAAACGTTGAGATCTGCTGGAAACTCGATTTTCAAAAAACGGGGTAAGATCAATGCAAGTTTCATAGAACACAGTTTTATAGAACACAGTTTTTTGAGTTCTTTGATAAATCTTCAAGCGTAAACTAGTCAGACTGAAAATTTTATAGAAATTCTGAAAAAAAAAATTTTTTTTCAATTTTTATCGACAACGATATCTCACGAAAAAATCAACCGATTTTGACCTGGTTGGTGCTAATCGACGTGGTTTTGTGAGGTTAAGAGCTGATTAGTTCTGGAATTGATCGGTTAAGCAGTTTTAAAGATATTTCAAAAAAATGAATTTTTGAAAATTTTATTTTTGAGATTTCTCAAAATTGATCGACTCAAATTTTGTAAATTAATATTAGAATTCTAGGGGCAAAAGAACTCTTTAGAACGCTGCTTATTTCGATCGAATCGGATGATCCGTTCAAAAGTTATGAGAGATTTACATATATACACACACATACACACACACACACACACAAATTCAAACACACACACAGACACATACAGACAGAGTGACATCACCGCGGAAATAGTCAGGAAAGCTTCCTAGGACCTCAAAATGTCGAGATCTGATGAAAACTCGATTTTCGAAAAACGGAATGAAAACAATAACTTCCCGATTTTTGAAAATTTTCAATTTTCTTAGCGGGAAGTTAAAAAAATTGACATGAGTGGGGATCGAACCGTGGACCTGACGCTTAAAAGACTTATTCACTACCTGTTTACTTAAGAGACTTACTCGAAGAGCAAAGTTTGTTATAACAAACTACAAACTACAAGTAATGCAAATCGTATACATGATCGATTCGTAGTGAACAAAATTTTTTATCAAATTTATTAATTATTAATTATCAATATTTACATATAATAATAGTATCTATATGTAGATTTATAAAATTGTCTATGTATACATGAAATCGCAAAAATGATTCTACAATATTGTTAAGTTGCTTCGTTGCTTTAGAATTTATAATTTCTTTTAAATTAAAAAAATAAAAGAGGTAAACACAGAATTAAAATCTTAAATTTTGATGGAATTATTTGTTTAGTATGTGGAACTATATATTGCTGGTGGGCCTGGCTAATAATTACTGAACTTGACAAAACTAATAATAATTATGCATTAGCATTTTGAGTGTGTACTTGAACTGGATAGCGTCAGTGCGTGAGTTCCAGTACATGCCCAGGACTTTTACTGGTGCATCACTGATTTCTTTAAGCGGTTTATCCAGCTGCTTTTCTGGAGCGACTTCAGCGAGTAACCGTGGACTATTGATAGCCCATTTGGCAAGCGGGAAGCAGCCTGCTGCATACAGAGCTTTTGTTTGTACTGCAGCCTGGATAGCGTCTTTTTCGTTGTCTGCTCCACCGTAGATGTCATCTACGTAGCGTGTTTTCAACATTGGAGCAACAGCTAGCGGAAAGCGGTCTCCTTCATCCTTTACTAGTTGGATAAGCACACGTACTGCGTCAAAAGGTGCACTAGCGGTTCCGTATGTGACTGTCTTGAGACAGTAAGCGTCTATTAAGTCATTCTCATCTATCCAGAGAATGCACTGAAGCGGCCAATCAAGCGAGTCGACCTCAATCTGTCTGAACATCTTGGTGATGTCAGTAGCGAATAGAATCCTGCTGCAGCGGATTCTCAACATCACGTCAAAAATGTCAATTTGCGTTTTGGCTCCTGATATGCCATATTAAAGCAAATTTTAAGGGAGTTGGGAAAGAATGGATAGGGGAAAGGGGGGACCTACTCAGTGGGAATTTTTCCGTAATTGAAAAAATAATCAGACAGCCCAGACTGGGAATCGAACCCAGATCTTTCGGTTACGCGCCAAGAGCTCTACCAGTTAAGCTATCCGAGACAAGTACTGACTACTTTATTCAGTCTCTTGCTCAGTCAGCGACTGATTGTGCATCTGAGTTGACCTTCCAGACAGCATCATGTAGCTGATAGAAAAAGAAGTGAGAGTATATATATTTGTCATCAGCATATAGTCCATGCTTGAAATATACCAGTCGCTGAGCCACAGAATTCATGACTATTAGAAACAGGATTGGACCCAGAACAGATCCCTGCGGAACACCAGATGAAGTTTTAAGTAGTTGAATTGGAGTCCCAAGATCGTTCAATATTGATTGAGATCGACCCGACAGGTAAGAGAAAAACCAAATTATTGTTTCCATTGAGAAACCAAGCTCAAATAGCGCAATCAGTATATTTTTGGGATCAACATAGTCAAAAGCTTTGCTCAAGTCAAACAATACTAATATAGTAAGCTTACTATTGTCCATTGCCTGTCGAATATCATCAGTAAGTCTCAATAACGCTGTTTGCGTACTGTGATGTTTCCTAAATCCAGACTGAAAAGGATCAAATAGCTCATTATCTTCCAAATATGCTGTCACCTGATTAGCAATAATTCTTTCAAAGACTTTAGCCAAATGCGACAAATTTGCAACTGGTCGAGTGTCTGACGGAGACCTTGGTGGTGTGATCTTATTTAAAGGTATGATGTAAATAATCTTCTAAATATCAGGAAAAATACCAGTGTCGAGAGATCTGTTAAATAAAATTGTGAGAAAGAGAGAGATTTGCGAAAAATGATCCCTCAATCACCTCAAGTCAATACCATCAGGACTTTTACCTTTCGATTTGGTTAGCGTGAGATGCAGTGCCTTTGTTACATCAACAATGTCGATTTTGGTCCAGTTAAATGCACATTCAACCACTTTATCATGCTCTCTCGGCAAAGAATCAATGAAGTTGCCGTCACAAGACTGATGCTTCCTTACTATATTTGCAAAATATTCATTTAGTTCACAAGCATCAAAGAAATTCAGCGGTGATGAAGGATTTGATTTAATTAATCCAAAGTGTTTAAGTTTGCTCCATACCGTTGAACCATGAGGTAGAAGTGAGAGAGGAAATTTTAAATATTCTTCACGAGCATGATTCAATTCAGATTTCAGTTCTTTTCTTTTTAATTTAAAAAGAGCAAGCAAGTTTGGATCCCCGTTTCTTCTGGCTTTTTTATAAATTTCATCACGTTCCTCATACTTCTCTTTCAAATCTTTAGTCAACCAAGGATTATTCACACGCATAACCTTTTTTGTGTTTATAGGTGCAAACAAGTCCAGACAAGTTAAAACCTCAGTTTTAAAAATATTCAGTAATTCATCAGGATTTGAATTCTCAAGCACAGTATTATCAATTTTTAAAGAGTTCATAAGTGAAGTTGATAGGGTCAGATGATCACAATTTTTTAAGTTTCTATAGAAGATTATCTTCAGCGGTGATTTTAAATTATTCAGTTTGTATTGACATAACAGATAATCATGACTATCAATAAATGGACACTAAGATTTGGTAAACAAGCCTAATTTAGTTTCATCATCAAGCAAAATGACATCTAGCCATGAGTTACATTTGTTTTTATGAAAAGTAGCACCATAGGGTACACAATACAATGACGACTCTGTTATGAAATTTTTTAAGTGATTTGCAGTATAGCTATCCTCTAACAAGTTGCAGTTTAAATCACCAGCTATAATAATGTTGTTAAAATTTGAAGAAAGTTTAGAGAATATGTCAAAAAATTCATTGAGAAAAAGTCCTTTAGGTCTTCGATAGACGCATGATAATAAAAGGTGAGACCCTGATGTTAAGGTTACGTCGACAATCATAAATTCCGACTGATTTAGATGATCAGAAGTTGAGATGTAAAGTACTTTGGCTTTTAAAGATCTATGTATAAGACATGCTATACCACCTCCTTGAATGTAACGATCGGTATCTGTGTTGTAAGATTCGATCTTTTCGTATGATGAAGTAATCATCAAGTGAGAAAATATTGTTATCAAATGAAGGTTTTAACCAAGTCTCTACAAGTGCAATAATGGAAGGTTTTGTACTATCAACTAAATCAAGAAACTCAGCAGTATGACCAGTAACACTATTTATATTTAGGCTTAGTACATTCAGGGATGAGTCATTTACAGTTGAGATACTAGATGAATCAGTTGAATGTTAAAGAAATTTAGTGAGATCAGAAACAGAGTTAATTTTAAATTTTTCAGAGCCATCATCTCTTTTAACAAAGATCCGCCCGCTTGTCACCCAAACATACTTAAAATTTTGTAATTTAGCTTTCTCCTTGGTTTATAGTAGCAATTTATATGTCTCTGGCAGTAAAAACTCATTGACGTAAATGGTACCTCTAAAATTCTGCTCAACACAAGCCGGGAACACAGTTTTGGCCAATAGATTTTTTGACTTTCGTTTCGAGCTAATAATGAAGTCACGTACTCGAGAAGACTTCAAATCAACAATAAAGGAATGATACCTAGTCTTATCTTGTCTTGGACCATTTTTATTTTCAAATTTACAAATACTCAAAATATCACTGACCAGATTTGGCAGATCTAGAGCATTTAAAACAGCCGATGAAATCTCTGAAGGCAGAAATCTATTAGCCACCGAATCGAGAATACCCGAAATTAATCGGGAGAGAGAGAGAACGCCAGTGTTCAGTAAAGTATGTGTCAAACAAAGACACAACTAACTGTATGACTAACTAGTGCAACCTTGTACAGTCAACGCTCACGGAGAGAGAGTGAGAGAGAGAGATTGATTGATAATTTATTAATGCCAAGGCACAGGCCAAATGGCAATTTTAAATACAATAGAATATACAAATACAATATTAATAACAAAATAATGTAAATACATAAACTAAAACAAAAATCAAATAAAAATAATGAAAATTTACGCTTATTCGATTCAACCAATAAACAACTAATAAACTAAAATAATTGTTCAATTAACAACAGCTGAAAAAGATTCCAATTGAGTCTGGACCAGAGAGATTGATTGATTGATTGATAAATTTATTTATGCCAAGGCACAGGCCAAATGACAATTTAAATACAAAATATTTTCATCTTAAAAGTTAATAATATTAAATGTAAATGTAAGTACATAATTCTTAACCTAAATTTTAGAATAATATTGCAAAAATAATATTTTAAATTTACTTTCTTTCAAAAACTTTTAAACATTTTAAACTTTTTAAACTGATTCGACTATTGTCTCAATTTAAATCCTTTAATTAGTATAAAAAGTACTGTAATCAACAAATTTAATTTATCAATTGTTTAATTTATCAACTGTCTAAATTTAGCAAATAGTCAAAAACTTTATTTTTGAAGACTTCAATGCTACTCGAATTTACAATTTCCTCAGGTAGTTCTTCCCACAGGCGTATCACAGTTACCATAAATGAATGAATGCTCCATATAGGTAGTAGCAAAATGAGGTAATTTGAAAAAGAATGTTTTTTAGCTGCTAACCTATTGGAGCGTCTGGTATCAATGTCTTCTGTGAACAGGTCTCGTAAGTAATTGGGTTTCCCAACTTGAAGTAGCTTGTAAAAGTAACAACTCATGTAATACATTCGTCGATACTTCACCGATAGCCATCCCAGCTCTCGTAGATAAAGTGTAATATGCTCATCTTTCTTGAGATCAAAGATAAATTTTATTGAGCAGTTCATTGCACGCTGAAGTTTTAAATTGCTGTCAGATGATGAATCTATCAATGCAACAGTACAATAATCAATGAGCGGAAGGATGGTTGCAGATACTAATAATGCAGAGCCGTCATCTCTCTTCGCAAAAATCTGTCCGCTTGTCACACGAACATACTTGAACTTCTTTGATTTGGCCTCCTCTTTAGTTTGTAAAAGCAGTTTATGTATCTCTGGCAGTAAAAATTCATTGACGTATATAGCACCTTTGAAGTTTTGATCAACATAATCCGGAAACACAGTTTTAGCCAAAAGATTTTTTAACTTGCGTCCTGATAGAGATGAAGTAGATGAAGTTGCTCTTTTCTCAAGAGTAACGAGCTTGCTCAGATCTGCTAGATTATTGTGCATTGTATTCATATTAGTTTTACAATCTTCTTTTAATTTTTCAATTTCCGAGTTCAACATCGAAATCGACTCAGCATTTGTTTTTACACTAACCTTAACTTCCGAAAGGTCAACCACAGTAGCAGCTCGTGAATTTTTGAGATCAGTAATTTGCGTACTAAGATCTTCGAGTTTCTTATTCACTGACATGTTCGATGATAGGAACTGTTCCATCATAGCTGTCATCTTATCATCAAGTGATTTTTCAGACCAGTCGGGAGGTAGCTGAAACATTGCTGGTGATGGAATAGATGAATGAAACACTGAGTCTGAACCAGGTGATACCGGTGTATTTGGAGTGATGGGTGATTTTAAAGAGGTCGAAACACGAGCTGTGGATGAACGAGCAAGAGAAAGAGATCCACGAGCTTTAATTGTATGATCAAGAGGAGAAGAGCTGGCAGACTTGAAGCTAGAAACTGAAGAGGTGTTGGAGCTAGTAGATTTTAGCGAAGCAAGTCTCGTTTTTGCATCTAAATTTCCCAGGAGATAGCTAAATTGTCTTCTGCAGCAATCGGTGAGCGGCTTGTTTTTTACATAATCTCGTGCACAACCAGGATGAAAATGCTGTTTACAAGTGTTACAAATAATAGATGATTTGACAGGTCTCTTGCATTTAACACATGTATCAGACACCAATGGCATAACCAGAAGATTGAGAGTAAAATTACTATAAGGTGATCAGACAATTTAATGTTAAGTTCCAATTTACCAGTCAGAAACAAGATAAATAACCAGTTATTTATAGTGTCACTTAAACCTTCTCAATATACACACTATTCGTATTTTGCAGATACTCAAGCCGTAACAATTTGATGTTCAGAGACAATTTGACCAGGTAATTAACCAGTCATAAATAGTGTCACTAAAACTTCCTTGTTGCACACACTGTAGGTCTTTTATAAGTTCTCGAACTGTATCAATTCGATGCCCAAAGTCAAATTGATAACAATTTACCGACGGAGTAGTTATCAAATAGATGATATCTTTCAAATCTGGTAAACTTCAAGTGAAAGTTGACATCAACTGACGCTAATTTGGCTAACAGCCCACTGCACACTAAAACCACTGTCAACTTAACCTCTTCAATGATGAGCAATTTATATTTAATTATTTTGCAATCCACAACGAACAAATAAGGAAAATTTATATGTCAATCTGCAGATTGCAATTTGTTGCTTGCAATATTTCTGAAACAAAAAATGCCCGGGGGCAATTTACAGCAGAAAAATATTCCAAAGACAGAGCGAAAAATTAAGCGTGTTTATGTACTTACGGAGAGATTGATTGATTGATTGATTGATAAATTTATTTATGCCAAGGCACAGGCCAAATGGCAATTTAAATACAAAATATTTACATTTTAAAAATAATAATATTAAATGTAAGTACATAGTTCTTAACCTAAATTTTAGAATAATATTGCAAAAACTTTTAACCATTTTAAACTTTTCTAAACTGATTCGACTAATATCTCAATTTAAATTTTTTAATTAGTATACAAGTACTGTAATCAACAAATTTAATCTATCAATTGTTCAATTTATCAACTGTCTAAATTTAGCAAATAGTCAAAAACTTTATTTTTGAAGACTTCACTGCTACTTGAGTTTACGATTTCTTCTGGTAGTTCTTCCCACAGACGAATCACGGAGATCAAGAATGAGTGTTCCATATAGGTGGTAGCAAAATGAGGTATCTTGAAGGAAGTATGTTTTTTAGCTGCTAGTCTATTGGAACGTCTAACATCAATGTCTTCAATGAATAGCTCTCGTAAGTACTTGGGCTTTTCAACTTGAAGTAACTTGTAAAAATAACAGCTCATGTAGTACATTCGGCGATACTTTACAGACAGCCATCCCAGCTCACGTCTGAAAGGTGTAATGTGCTCATCTTTTTTGAGATTAAAAATAAATCTGATAGAGCAGTTAATCGCACGTTGTAGTTTTAAATTGTTATCAGAAGTTGAGTCGACCAATACAACGGAACAATAGTCAACGAGTGGTAAGATGGTTGCTGATACTAGTAATTTCCTTATAGGAGTTGAAAAGATATTTTTCCTTACTTTGAGACAATGCAGAGCTGAGTTCACTTTACTAACTATCTGAGTGACGTGGTAGTTCCATGACAGATTTCTGCTTAGCTGAATACCTAAGCACTTGGTATAGTTAACGTAGGGTATTATGACACCATTTACTTCTATTGGTGGCAGATCCAAGTCCTCAAGCTTTTTCAACTTACTATTAGAGCCCAAGATCATAGCCTTTGTTTTAGCTAGGTTGATTTCCAATCCATGGTCTCTTGCCCAGTCAGCGACTGATTGTGCATCCGAGTTGACCCTCCAGATAGCATCATGTAGCTGATAGAAAAAGAAGTGAGAGTATATATATTTGTCATCAGCAAACAAACCATGCTTGCAATATACCAGCCGCTGGGCCACGGAATTCATGACTATTAGAAACAGGATTGGACCCAGAACAGATCCCTGCGGAACACCAGATGACGTTTTGAGTAGTTGAATTGGAGTCCCAAGATCGTTTAATATTGATTGAGATCGACCCGACAAGTAAGAGAAGAACCAATTTATTGTTTCCATTGAGAAACCAAGCTCAAATAGCGCAATCAGTATATTTTTGGGATCAACATAGTCGAAAGCTTTGCTCAAGTCAAACAATACTAATACAGTGAGTTTGCTGTTGTCCATTGCCTGTCGAATATCATCAGTGAGTTTCAATAACGCTGTTTGCGTGCTGTGATGTTTTCTAAATCCAGACTGAAAAGGATCAAATAGCTCATTATCTTCCAAATATGCTGTCACCTGATTAGCAATAATTCTTTCAAAGACTTTAGCCAAATGCGACAGATTTGCAACCGGCCGATTGTCTGACGGTGACCTTGGTGGTGTAATTTTATTTAATGGTATTATATAGATAATCTTCCAAATATCAGGGAAGATACAACAATCAAGAGATCTATTAAATAAATCTGTAAGAAAGAGTGAGATTTGGGGGATATGATCTTTCAGCCATCTCAGATCAAGACCATCAGGACTTTTACCTTTTGATTTGGATAGTGTAAGGTGCAATGCCTTGGTGACATCAACTATATCAATCTTTGTCCAATGAAATGAGCAGTCAACCTTCTTTGTATGGTCAATAGGTAAATTATCTAAGAAATTTGCATCACTTGGTTGATGTTTCCTAACTATGTTTGCATAGTACTCATTCAACTCGCAAGCATCAAAGAAATTAAGCGGTGACGAGGGGTTTGATTTGATTAAGCCAAGATGTTTGAGTTTGCTCCAGACAGTCGAACCATAAGGCAAATTTGAAAGAGCAGTTTTGAGGTAATCTTCACGAGCTTGATTCAGCTGGATTTTCAATTCTTTTCTTTTTAATCTAAAGAGAGCAATCAAGTTTGGATCCTTGTATCTCTTTGCTTTTTTGTAGATTTTATCGCGCTCCTGACACTTGATTTTTAACTCTTTGGTAAACCACGGATTACTCACTCGCGTCACATTTCTTGTAAGCAAGGGCGCATGTACATCTAGAGAGTCCAAAACCCCAGCTTTAAAAATACTCAGTAGTCCATCAGGATTAGAATTTTCAAGCACAAAATTGTCAATTTTCAACGCATCCATCAGCGACATTGATAAGGCCAGGTGATCACAGTTTTTAAAGTTCCTGAAGGTTAATCTCTTTGGAAGAGGTTTTAAGCTATCCAATCTATATTGGCAGAGTAAGTAGTCATGACCATCAATAAATGGGAACTCAGACTTCATAAACGAGGATAACTTGGTTTCATTATCCAGTAAAATGACGTCTAACCAGGAATCACAATTGTTTTTGTGAAAAGTAGCACCAAAGGGTACACAATGAAGTGACGATTCAGCTATGAAATTCTTTAGATGGTTCGAAGTGTAGGTATCTTCCAACAAGTTGCAATTTAAATCACCAGCGATAATAATGTTATTATAGTTTGATGCAAGTCTGGAATAAATATCAAAGAACTCATTGAGAAAGAGTCCTTTTGGTCTTCGGTAAATGCAAGATAGCAGAAGATGAGATCCTGTAGTTAAAATTACGTCAACAATGAGATACTCCGGTTGATTTATATGATCAGAAGTTGAAATATGGAGTACTTTAGCTTTTAATGATTTGTGAATAAGACAAGCCACACCTCCACCTTGAATATAGCGATCAGTATCTGTATGCTTCAGGATTCTGTCCCTACGAATGATAAAATAGTCATCCAATGAAAAAATTTCATCATCTAAGGTAGGTTTTAACCAGGTTTCCACAAGGATAATAATGTCAGGTTTTGTATTATCAACTAAATCAATGAACTGAGCAATGTGACCAATAATACTATTTATATTTAAACTTAGTACAGTTAATAATGAGAAAGTATTCTCAATAGAGATATTCGCAGAATCAGTTAGATGTTAATCAAGCTTTGCGAGATCAGATTCATGATTTAAAATAAGCCTTTCTGAATCCTCATCCTTCTTAACAAAAATTTGCCCATATTTAGCCCAGACAAATTTGAAATTTCTATTCTTCGCCTTTTCTTTGGTTTTCAGTAGCAATCGATAAGTCTCAGGAAGCAAAAATTCATTAACGTAGATAGAACCTTCAAAAGCCTCATCAACTTGTACAGGAAAAACTTTTTTTGCTAAAAGATTTCCTAACTTGCTCTTCTTATCGACGATGAAATCACGAGCAGGAGTTGACATCAATGAGATAATATAAGAGTGGGTATTAGATGTATTCTGATTTCGCAATTGCTTATTTTTATTTTCAAATTTACGAGCATTCAAGACACTACCAATCAGATTTGGCAACTCTAGACTTTTCAACACTTCAGCTGAAATATCACCTGGTGTTAAATGATTTGCAACTGCATCAGGAATACCTGAAATCACCAGTTCAGAAGTGCTACCCAAAACTTGCTGAGGAACAGACGATACAGGTGCTGATTTCTCTATATTAGATAGTCTTTTAGAAATTTGCTCCAAATCAGATTTTCGCGTTTCTTTCAAATTCAAAAGATCTAAGCTGATAGCAGCAATTGACTTAGTATTTTTTCTAACATTTGTAGTTAATTCTGTCAGGTTTGTAGCAGTTTGCTTCTGTGATTCTTTGACCTCGAGCAGTTTCACACTCAAATCGTTCAGTTTTTCATTGGTCGTGACTTCTGAATTACAAAATTTCTCCATCAGAAGAGTAATTTTATCATCCAGAGACTTTTCAGCCCAATCAACTGGCAAACACGACATCGTTGGTGAGGTTATAGAGGTATTAAATACTGCGTCTGAGCCAGGTGATATCAGTGTATTTGGAGTGATGGGTGATTGTAAGCAGGTCGAATCACGAGCTGTGGATGAACGAACAAGTGAGGTAGATCCACGAGCTTTAAATGTAGGATCAAGAGGAGAAGAGCTGGCAGACTTGAAGCTAGAAACTGAAGAGGTGTTGGAGCTAGTAGATTTTAGCGAAGCAAGTCTCGTTTTTGCATCTGAATTTCCCAGGAGATAGCTAAATTGTTTCCTGCAGCAATCAGTGAGCGGCCTGTTTTTTACATAATCTCGTGCACAACCAGGATGAAAATGCTGTTGACAAGTGTTACAAATAACAGATGATTTGACAGGTCTCTTACATTTGATACATATATCAGACGCTAATGGCATACCACGAATACTGTAATATGGCCTTAAAAATGGTTAGACAATTTTAACGTTAAATTATAAATTGCTAGTCAGATACTGGACAAATAACCAATTTAAGATGTCAGTTTAGTTTAAATACTATCCTATGTACACACACTATATGTATCTTACTACTTTTCTGACGACAACAAATTGATGCCACTTGTAGCAATTTCGATGGTAGGTTACCACGACTGACAAGTCATCACTGATACAAGATAAAGTGAAAGGTAAATGACCAGGTAATTAACCAGTCATGAATAGTGTCACTTTAACTTTCTTGATGCACACACTGTAGGTCTTGTATAAGTTCTCAACTATAATTGAGTCAAATTGATGACAGTAACCAACAGAGTAGTTATCAAATCGATGATGTTATCGAAACCTCGTAAACTTCAAGTGAAAGTTGACATCAACTGACGCTAATTTAGCTAACAGTCCACTGCACAAAAAATCACTGTCAACTTAACCTCTTCAATAATGAAAAATTGATATTTAATTATTTTGCAATCCACAACGAACAAATAAGGAAAATTTAAGGTCAATCTGCAGATTGCAATTTGTTGCTTGCAATATTTCTGAAACAAAAAATGCCCGGGGGCAATTTTAAGCAGAAAAATGTTCTAAAGACAGAGCGAAAAATTTAGTGTGTTTATGTACTTACAGAGATTGATTGATTGATTGATAAATTTATTTATGCCAAGGCACAGGCCAAATGGCAATTTAAATACAAAATATTTACATTTTAAAAATAATAATATTAAATGTAAGCACATAGTTCTTAACCTAAATTTTAGAATAATATTGCAAAAACTTTTAACCATTTTAAACTTTTCTAAACTGATTCGACTAATATCTCAATTTAAATTTTTTAATTAGTATAGAAGTACTGTAATCAACAAATTTAATCTATCAATTGTTCAATTAATTAACTGTCTAAATTTAGCAAATAGTCAAAAACTTTATTTTTGAAGACTTCACTGCTACTTGAGTTTACGATTTATTCTGGTAGTTCTTCCCACAGACGAATCACGGAGATCAAGAATGAGTGTTCCATATAGGTGGTAGCAAAATGAGGTATCTTGAAGGAAGTATGTTTTTTAGCTGCTAGTCTATTGGAACGTCTAACATCAATGTCTTCAATGAATAGCTCTCGTAAGTACTTGGGCTTTTCAACTTGAAGTAACTTGTAAAAATAACAGCTCATGTAGTACATTCGGCGATACTTTACAGACAGCCATCCCAGCTCACGTCTGAAAGGTGTAATGTGCTCATCTTTTTTGAGATTAAAAATAAATCTGATAGAGCAGTTAATCGCACGTTGTAGTTTTAAATTGTTATCAGAAGTTGAGTCGACCAATACAACGGAACAATAGTCAACGAGTGGTAAGATGGTTGCTGATACTAGTAATTTCCTTATAGAAGTTGAAAAGATATTTTTCCTTACTTTGAGACAATGCATGGCTGAGTTCACTTTACTAACTATCTCTCTCGCTCCCATACACACTGATCTATAGTTTTCCATGCTTATTATTTTCTCCCATTTAATATATTGATTTTAAAAAATTCTTCTTAAATGTTTGTATTACAATTTAATCATACTTAATAATTTTTTGTCTCAGTTTATAAGTCTTCTGCTTGGAATAAGCATCAAATAAATTATATTTTTCATATTACATTCTCGTACTGCTACAGTTAAAAAAAAATATACTAAGTTAATAAACAATATTTCTCAAATTAAAAAAAATATATAGTTGAAAGTGCTATATTGTTTTTTTTTAACTTTATTCGGAAAAAGTGTAATATTTTTCGTAAGAAAAAATGGACGTAAGTTTATAATTTTTTTAATTTTATTATTTTTTCCATATATGAGTTAAAAAAACATTTTTATTTTCTCAAATATTTAAAAATACGTTTTGGAACCACCTATCATTTTTTCTATTAATGAGAATTTTTCATACAAAATTTTTTTAAATAATTTTTTTCATAAAGAAATTTTTTTCCATAAAAATGGTTGCAATTTTACAATACATAAATGATGAATTTGATGAGATAATTTCAAGAAGAGAGACTTTCCATGGATCTCGCTTTCAAGTAGATAATGTCATTACACGGTTGGAGATCAACCACAACACGTTAACATGGAAATTTCAAGTAATTAATATTGAATCATCTGATACTCATTATTTTTTTTTCAATGATCTATTAGTAGGAAATTGTAAAGACTCATTGCTATTTAAAAAGGAAATAATTTTATCATTTGGTAAGTTGATTAATATTAAGATTACTATTATAATTACTATTCTAATTACTATTATAATTACTATTATAAATATAATTTTTTATAGCCTTTCGTTCGATAATGTTCCTGAAATACAACGTGCTTCGGCCAAGAAGATGGATTAAGACTTATTTAATCTCGAGTCTATTTTTTCACATCGAGCGACAATTAGAGAACGTTGTGATGCGCGGTGATGACATCAATAAGTGCACTATCAGTGTAGATGATGATCGAGCCACCCTGATCATCACTGATGAAATTTTGCGTTGATCGTTTGAGTTAATCAATGTTACAGACCCTGAGCCTCCAATCATGGTGAACGGTTGGCGTTTATACAGAATCCAAGTAATGTATTAACATTGGTGGATTATTAATGTTTATATACCACAACAGGAACGAGAGGAACAAGAGAAATAAGAGAGACAAGCAGCACAAGATGATCTACAAGATCGAAATTTAGAGTGTTTTTATGAAATGCTTGACGATTCTTCTATTGACTTATCGGATGCAGAAACGGTTATTGTAAGTTATGTGGACACTTTAAGTGATTGCGATTAAAAAGATATTTATTTTATTTTTGTGTGTTAAATGTTTAAATAAGAAAAATCGAATTTATTTTTTTTTTTTTAATTAAAATTTTATTAATAAAACTAAACATTTTTATAAATCAGTTTTATTAATCCAGCTGTTATGGGTGGTGTCAAATCCCAATTATTTAACATAATATTTTCTTCCTTTCTTTTTTACAATTTTTTCAACTAGTTATACATCAGGGGATTTTGTTTTGCTGAGTTCTTCACTATAGAATGCTCCTTTAATTGGCTGATCCTGGTAATCTACAAGTTTGTACGTCGTTGGATTCGTATTCTGCACCGTGTTTATTGTAAATATTTCAGTTGTCCAGTTTGCTGTGTAACCTTTTTTGAACAAATTTTTGTACTTGCTAATTCTGACTTTAGCTCCAACTTAAAATTGTTTTTTTTTTCACTTATTTTTTTCTCAGCGTAGTAAGGGGTTTGTAAATACTCTTTTTCAAGTCTTGTTCATTATCAACAGTTACATCTGCAGGTTTCATTTGTATTGTTCTATGTTTAGTGTTGTAAGTATTTACTAAATCATTAATCATGTCGATCCACTTATAAGTACCACGAGCTGTGAATTTTTGCCACATATTAGTTTTCTATTAAATCTTTCACATATAGATGCTTTCAAATTACTAAATGTTGAGTACATATTAATTTTATACTTTTTCATAAGATTACGGAATTCTTGATTATAAAATTCTTTGCCGTGATCAACATGCAGATTTTTTGGAATTCTTCCGTGTTTAAATATAGAATCCATTGCTTTGGTTACATCATTAGCACTTTTATTTCTTATAGGCACAGCCCAAGCGTACTTGGAAAATATATCAATCACTGTTAGTAAATATTTATAATTATTATTTACTCTTGAATAAGGAATCATTTCAACTAAATCAGCATGCCAAGTCTCATCAAGTCCTCGAATATCAACATGGCGACGTTAATAATTTTTACGAGCTGGTCTGTGAAGTTCATATGCTATTACCGATTTTTTATCTTCCATTTTTTTTCCTAATTCTTCATGTTTCGGTTTCTTTCTTTTTAATTCTTGATTTTCGTTTTTCAACAAATCAATAGAAATCCTCAATGATACAACTTCTGAATGTAAGTGGGAAATTATTTCTAATTTATCTTCTTATAGACCGGATGGTTGTATAGATTCCTTTCTCAATCTTTTCCTACCAATATCCTGTTACGTGAATGTAGAACGCTTCACGTAATAATGACCGTAACTCCTATTCTTTCCCGCTTCACAGCATTATTTATATTTATAAAAATGCTTACCGTAAGATGGACGGTGTGTCTAAATGTATATAGAATAAGCGAAAGGAAATTTAGTATAGACCGGATAGCTCAAATGGTAGAGTAGCCGACATGTCTTCGGAAGGTTCTGGGTTCGAATCCCAGTCCGAGCTATCTAATAATTTTTTCTCGCATATTCTATAAACTCACATTAAGATGATCCTCTCCACATTATTTTCCCAATCCTTTCTTACCAATATCCTGTTACATGAATGTGGAACGTTTTACGTAATAATTACCGTAACTCCTATTCTTTCCCGCTTCACAGCATTATTTATATTTATCATTCTGTGTTACTACAGAATCTTGAGGATCTTTTTTGAATAATAATTCCTATAAAACATGAGTCATAGGATAAACTTTGTCTTGAACATTAATTTCATCATTGTTGAAATAAATATTTGAATTTCCAATGTACATTGCTTTATTTTTTTTGCGAACACCATACCTGAAATCGTTCTCTTTGTGATTTCGATTTAATTTTTGTATGTAAGTTTTGAATTAACAATCAGTTTTAATAGGACTACTTGAAGCTAGTGGTTCTGTGGATCGATGCTTTCTGCTGCTATTAATGAAACTTTCATCATCAGAGATCAAACTACCAAAGTCATCTGGTTGTTGGTCTGAGTTTTCATTTTTCGTTTCTTCTTTTATCTCTTTTTTTATATCTTCTTGTTTAATTTTTCGCCCTGATGATTCAATAAGAGTTTTCAATGGTGTGACTATCGGCTTGAACATTTCATCCATCGCTTTTTCAGCTGTATCTTTCCCTAACTTCAAGAGTTTATGTTTGCGTCAGATTGCATCACTTGCCTGAGGGATTTGATGTAAGACATCCTTTTGTCTTAAAATATCCTCCGACTTCATGTTAGTTTAACAAACAGATTAACATGTATGATTATTATTTATCCGATACAGGTTAATTTATACTAATGAAATAGTCAAAACCCTTACGATACCTTCCAATATCCAATTAACTGTCTTTGTCAATTACTACAAAGCCATATTTATTATCATTCCAGCACGCTGAGCATAAGTCCTTGAAAGTATTGTACTGCATGTCAGTATTTACATGATCATCATAAATGTGTTTTAAATTCATTTCATCTTGTCGAAATATAACTAAAAAATTAATATTGTCACGAATCAGATGTTTGGGAATGCGTGTATATGTTTGACAAAGATAAAAACTATCGACATTTTTGTCTACCCATACAGAAATAGGCTTTTATATGAGCCTGTTTTTCACATGCCACATTATCAAATATCATTAATGAGTTGGGTTTAGCATCTTCAGGTTTTATTACATCTCCATGCTCATTGAAAGGAAAAAATCCAATGCCTTCTATAGGTTCCGATAGTGACTCTAAAATCTTATATTTTGGCTGTTCAAGGGATTTTGAGTAGAGGTAAATATTATCAAATCTCAATCCATTCGGATGTATAATGATGGATAAAAAAGCATTAGTCTTTCCACAGTTTGATGGACCACAAAACACTGCACGTACACTGTTGGGTAACAGAGAACCGTGTCTTTTTACTTTTTTCACTCCAGTACCTTGAACTATTTGATCAAAATTGGTCACTGGTAATTTAGCTGGTTGATGTTGGAACTTCATGTTTACTACTCACAGCAGTATCATCAACTCTTTGATTTTTGCTATAAGTATAGGCTTTTATACGATTTTTTTATTAGTCATTATGCTACTGTGATGGAGCATAGACGTGTCAAAGGTAAAGGTTTAGTTAATAGAATTATTAATAAACTCCCATTTGAATTACATATACCTGGCTATCAATACTGTGGACCTGGCACAAAATTAGCTAAAAGGTTAGCTTGTGGTGATTCTGGTATTAATCAATTGGATGCAGCGTACAAAGAACACGATATTATAGCTTACTTGAATAATCGTGAAAACTTAGAAGCGCGTCACGAGGCTGACAAAGTACTTGCTGAAAAAGCGTGGCAAAGAGTTCAATCAAAAGACGCTGGTATTGGTGAAAAATCCGCCGCTTAGAGTGTAAATAAAATTATGAAGCTAAAGAGACGATTTGGAATGGGTTTAAAGAGAAAGAAGAAGAAGACTGGTGTTAGAAAAAGAAAATCAAACGTGAAAAGTATCGGTAAAAAGAAAAAGATGAATAAGAAGGTAGCACTGAGGAAAATTGTAGGAGAAGCTAAAAAATCTATGACAGCTGGTGGTGATCCAATTAAAACGGCAATGATTGGTGCACGTAAGGCAGTTAAAAAATCAGGTGGAAGAAAAAATATTAGAGTCCCACGTATTTTGCCAGTTCCAGTCAAAACTGGTGGCTTTATTCCGTTTATGATTCCATTATTTGCAGGTCTTTCAGCAACTTGTGCTCTTGCAGGTGGAGCTGCAGCTATTTTAAAAGCTGTAAATAGTGCAAGTGCAGCTAAAAATCAACTAGCAGAGAGTAAGAGACATAATGCAAAAATGGAAGAAATTGCTGTTGCTAAAGGATTATACTTAAGACCTTACAGACGTGGAATGGGTTTATATTTAAGACCTTATCCTAAAGGTAAAGGAGTATCAAAAAACAAGTAGAGCTACCACACCGAGCACTTACAAATAAGGATATATTAAAGTATGTCAGAGAATTGAAAATTCCAAATTTTAGAGGAGTTTTCATGAGAAAAACGATTTACCAAAAACTGGTCCTAAAAGAAATGAATCAGCGATAGTCAACTTAGATGACAAATATGGACCTGGTACCCACTGGGTATGTTACACAAAGATTTGTAATAATGTAACTTATTTTGATAGTTTTGGAAATTAACAATCACCACAAGAAATTGTGGATTATCTCGGTGTTGGTAACATTAAATATAATCACAAAAAATATCAAAATTTCAATACAATTATATGCGGACATTTATGTCTTAAATTTATCACTGGATAACTATAAATTCATGGAAATTACGCTTGAGTTAACAGGCATGGCTGAGTCATTTACATTAACACTTACAGGATCATCATCAGTGTTGGAGGCTAAATATTTCACTCCTTTTAAATTATCACCAGACAAAAATTATGTATTAGGACTTGTAGAGTTGCTTACATTTAATTCAATATCCAATATTGATAATGGTGCTAATAAATTATACGTTACATATCTGCAAAATGGCGTTATTAAACAAAGACCTTATGATGATGATAGCAATGATGTGAATGCATAATATAATGTTGGTGGTGGGGGAAAAAAAGTTGTGGAAAATAATAATGGAAAAAGAGCCGAAAGAAATGTATCGATTATTACAAGGATTGATGATGATTATAATATACCACAAACTATTGCAATAGCATCAAAACCAAGGACTCTAGCGTTAACTTTACCAACTGGAAGTTATGAAATTGAAGATAAAACATATATACGTAAATCATTGCCAAAACTCAGTTTAAAATTAAAAGCGAATAATAATGAGTTGAAAAGTGAAATTGAATGTCACCAATTTATAGATTTTGAACCAAAAAACTCTATAGGACAATTATTAGGGTTTACTAAGAGTCGAGTGTAATATTATGTAACAGGGTTATTTACCCTGTATCGGTAAAACCGATCACGCATGATAATTATTCGACGCAGCACTGGCGCGTCTCGGTCTTCGTGACCCATTAGTGTTAAGTGGGGGTAAGTCTGAGGTTTCTTGGCTGATCGCGTAGCTGCGGTGAGTTACAAGTAGTGCAGTGCTCAGTTCAACAACATCAGCAACCAAAAAGTCCAAGGAGGAAGCCAGTTTCGAACAAAGAGTTTCCTCAGCACAAATTTAACCAGGTATTGAGACTTTCACTTTTTTGAATACTTCTCATTGTTAATTAAATTTTGGTAATTCAATTGTTTATAATAATTTGCTCAATAATAATTAATTATTTTAATTGATTTGATCGTTAGCATGGTGAGCATTCCTCTTGAGGGATTTTATACCTAAGGAATGATCTAGACCTCTTAGGTTTAGGAGTCGTGAGAAATTAAATTATTGATTCGGCCGGTTAATAATTATTAACATCCTAGATTGGTTTAAATAAATTCATTTTTATTAATAAAATATTAATTAATTTCTGAACACTGAGAATAATTCCAATCGGCAGCTCACGATCGGGCAAGCGCCGCTCGTATACCCGAAGTCAAAGCTTGCTACGCAGTTACGTACACCGGCGTCCATTTTGAGCGTGGAAATTCCTTTGTGAATTAAACTACGCAGTAAATTGTAAAATTAACAACTGGACCATTATTATAAATTATAACAATTGAATTATCATTTATTTATCATTATTTATTGATTTACAATGTTGTTTATTAGGAATTTATTTTATTTATTGGAAATTATTTATTGAGAAATGGCGACGCAATTCCAGATTGAAATACCCGAGAAACCTCGCTTTGGGGCGATTCAACAGCCAAATGAAGAGATGGAAATTTTGGAAGAATATATCGAACTTCCTGAATTTAATGCCATGCAATTAAACTCAGGGGAGTACGATAATCGCTATGGAGTATTCAGACGTGCTAACAACCAGTTTCCAACGAATAGACAATATGTCCGTAGAGGGTTTTATCCGAGACAACAGCCTGCTGCTCAACCTGGTACCCAACAAACACCTGCACAAAATACACAACCTGGAACTTCTAATACTATACCACCAGGACAATTTGCTGCTCCTCAGCAGCATCAACAAACAGCAGCACATCCTTTGAATGTACCAATACAGAATGTGGGCCAATTTCACAGCTTGAGCTATTTATGTGGACCTAGACCATGTTTCAACTGTGGCGTAATTGGTCATACATTTGATGTTTGTCCAAGTCCTAGGAGAGAAGTTTGCAATGTGTGCTACAAGATAGGACATACTAGAGAAAAGTGTCCTCTGTTTGTCCCGGTAAATAATCAACCTACATCAGGACCAGTTATTACTGAAATCCTGGATGAAGATGTAGATCAACAAATTCAAAAAAACGCGTAGAGGTAGCGCGGAAGTTCCCCACGTGCTCACCAGAACATGTTGATAGTCAGGGAAACAAATTTCACAAATCTGAAAATGATACCCGTCTGGATTCATCCCCTAGAAGAGATGAGAGGTTTATACCAGTCTCTTCTTGTGGGCCAGAAAGGGACAAAATAAACAATACGTTTGTTTCTGGCTCTGAAGTTAGTGTACAAGACACAAAAACTGTGAAACCACTTTGCTCAGAAGAGGTATTGAGAGTAATCGCACTATTAGAAGATCCTGTATCGGATCTGTCTGATGATTTACTCGATCCTTGTATATTTGCTTTGGAACAAAATTCTGATGATAACTCAGAGCCAGAACAAGCATCTGACTCCGAGTGGGAAGATGAAGTCGAAACACTCTGTGAACCAGCAGTATCTCAACCAGCGGTCCCTACGGACACCAACAAGCCATCACAAGCTTCGTTTTTACCTCATATACTACAGGAAAAACCTCTCACTGCGTCCTTCATTCATACACTAGCTAGTCGACGTATTTTCAAGCCCGGAAACGGGTCACCACCGGAAAAAACGTCACGGATACCCATATCCGTCTGGATATTTGGGGTGAAGCTCCAAGGAATCTTGGATACTGGCAGTGAGAGGTCTTACATTAACGAAAAGGTGTATAAGGACATCAAACATCTGGCTGCTGGTGAGCTACAAGACGATCAGACCAAGAAAGGAGTGCTTCTTGCTAATCACTCTACTTGTAAATGTAGAGGTGGAGCCCCTTTCATAATTCAAGTCGGATCTGTCGCTGGGGAACAATATTTGAGTGTATTACCCGACCTAGGTTATTCCTTGGTCCTGGGGATGGACTTCGCGACAAAATTCGAGGTACAAATTGACTGCAAGAACTGCACGTGGAAGATTTCGGATTCTCCAGAGGTCTTTCTATTCCAACCTAATAATTACTATCAACTGTCATGAGAAGTCAGCACATTTATGTGCTATGTCTGAACTTCAAGAAACAAAACTAAAAGACTTCTTGGAAACTGAGTTGAGAAAATTTGGTGAAGTGTCAAATCTAGGAGCAACGAAAATTATTCAACATGAAATTGTCTTAAAACCAGGAACACAACCGTTACGAATTAAACCGTATCGTAGAAGTCCAGTTGTGAACGAGGAGTTGAATAAACAGATTGATGAACTCCTGGAGAAAAAGTTCATTCGCCCGAGCTTCAGTGTCTGGTCATGTTCGCCATTGATGGTCTCCAAACCCAACAACAAGTGGAGATTCTGCATAGACTATCGTCCAGTCAACAAGGTGACAATTCCACCAGCTCACCCACTGCCGAACATGCTCAGAATATTGAGTGCTCTCCATGGGGCTACACTTACATCTCAACTATGGATTTAAGAGAGGCATTTCACCAAATTCTCATGTCACCTGACTCAGTTCCACTAACAGCATTCTCCGTGGAGGGTAGAGGCCAATTCGAGTGGCTACGTATGCTATATGGACTCGTAGGAGCTCCTAGTACTTTTCAAAAAGCTATGGACCACGTAAAAACACGTTTTCGCGAAATATTAGTCCAAAGAGAGCTTCCACTAAAATGGGCTGAACAAGTTTTCGCTTATCTTGATGACTGGATCGCGATAAGTGAAACCTTTGAAGAACATCTGAAAGTCCTAACTCTCCTTTTTGAAGTATTTCGAGAATTTGGTCTCCTTATCAACCCGTAGAAGTGTAAGTTCTGCAGAAATGAAGTGAGATTCTTGGGATTCGTGGTAAACGAAACTGGGTTATACCCAGATCCTGAAAGAATTGCACCAGTTGTTAATTTTCCCACTCCTACCAACAAAAAACAATTACGAAGTTTTCTGGGCCTCGTTAACTGGTACCACCGTCACCTCCAGAATGTTGCGAAGGCTCAAGGTCCTTTGAACAAATTAACAGGCGCAAATTCGGAGTGAGGGTGGGGTCCAGAAGAGGAAAAGTCGTTTCAACTGCTTAAACAATCTCTTGTTGATGCTCAGCCCTTGTCAATTCCAAAACCCGACTGGCCGTATGTATTATATACTGATGCATGCGATACCGGTCTTGGGGCATTTCTAGTTCAAAAAGAACCCGGAACAGACAAAGAGCATTTGATTATTTGTCTCAGTCGTCAGCTCCGTGGTGCAGAAACTAGATTTACGACTACAGAAAAGGAGTGCTTAGCTGTAGTCTGGGCGGTAAGGAAGCTGAGATGCTATCTCGAAGGTGCTTCGTTTACGGTGGTCACAGATTACGCTTCTCTATTGTGGCTGCACTCACTGAAAGAACCAAGCGGACGCCTGGCAAGATGGGCAGTTGAGCTCTTTTCTCACCAAGTTACCATCAAGCATCAACGAGGTACGACAAACGAGGGCCCAGACGCTCTTTCTCGGCTATATGAAGATGATTCTCCAGAAGATTGGATGAAAATAAAGGACAGATTACAAACAGCTAGGTTTGTCCACATTCAAACATCAAATTGGTACGATATTAAATTCAACAATGTCAGGAAACATTCTAAGAGTTTTCCAGACTGGAAAATCTTGGAGGATCATCTTTATTATAGAAGACCCGATCCCCTTAAGGAGATCCTGGGTGACGAGGATGAGTGGAAAAAGGTACTGAGAGACCACGAAGTACCAAAAACACTAAGAAGAAATCACGAGAAACCAGATGCTGGTCATCTAGGTCGTGATAAGATGTATGGGCGCATTAAAACGAAATTTTACTGGCCGGGGATGTCGAAGGACGTTGAAGACTTCGTACAGGCTTGTGACACCTGTAAGCAAGTCAAGTACAAACAAATTTCGTCAAAAGCTCCACTCCGGACGAGCCAACCGATTAAACCGTGGGCGGTAGTTGCAGCGGACGTTACTGGTCCGTTTACAAGATCAAAACAAAGTAACTCGTACATTCTGGTGATTCAAGATCTTTATACCTGGTTTTCGGTTTCCGTTCCTTTACGACAACACAATAGCAGCTCTGTACTACGATGGTTCAGATGGTTATTCTCCCTTTGGAGATACCCACTGTTTTTGGTCACGGACAACGGTAAAGAATTTGTTAATAGTCTAGTTCAGGGCTACCTGCGTGAAGTCGGAGTGAAGTTTTCTCCAATAGCCGTTTCCCATCCTCAGGCTAATCCAGTAGAGCGCATTAATCGTACATTAAAGCCAATGATAAGAGCTTTCATCAACAAAGACCAGAGAGAGTGGGATGAGCACCTGGGCGAGTTCCAGTTAGCCTACAACAGTGCTTTCCACTCCCCTTTCAAACTGTCTCCGTATTATTCAATTCATGGCCAAGAACCGCAACAAGCTGGTCATATAACTCATTGGGAGTTAGATGACCTCGAATTCGAAAACCCAGAGTGGGCCAAAAGGGTACAGCGTCTTGATGAGCTCAGACATAAAATCGAATCTAATATGAAAAAAGAAAATGAACGGCAAGAGAAATACCACGTGACGGATTTAAGAATTCCGGAGGTTTCTGTCGGCGACAGGGTTTATTATCCTAATCGGAAGCTGAGCAATGAAGCGGCGGGGTACACCGCTAGTCTCGGGGTTAAATATCTTGGGCCAGCGTTAATTTCCAAAATAATAAGTCCGTTAGTCGTAGAATTAAAAATCGGTAATGGTAAACTGTTAGGCCAACATTATATCCCCGATTTAAAACTTCCAAGGCGCAGTGACCGATTAGCTAATAAAAACTAACTTATTTAATAATAATTACTCTAAAAAAAAAAAAAAAAAAAAAAAATATATATATAAAAATATATATATAGCCGTGAACAATTGTATTAATTAATTTAAAATTTCAGAGTAATGTGGAGACTGGGCAGAAAAGCCAAGACCCGGAAGACAGACACGGAGCAAAGAGTGACGGCTCAAATTAACGTCGGAGGAAGCAGGTCCGGAACCAATTCGGTGGCCGTGCAATGTACCATCCTCACCGGGCCGTCATCTTTACAGACGTCAACGTCGCGGGTGTCTGCTCTGTCCAGGCTAGGCCCTCAACTGCCGAGCTTTTACCCAGTTTCAGCAACAATACCCTCGGCTGAAGGCCGTGCGGGAGCTGGCGTTTCCGAGGCCAGTACGTCAGCCACAGTAAACAGTGTTCCCTTAGTTACTTCCCGAGTGGATGTTGCTGTGACTGATGAGCGGGTTTCGACGGCGCCAGCGACCAAACCCTCGGTTCTCGACCGATTGGGGGTTACTGGAGCTGAAGTGAAACCAAAACTAACTAACAATGTTAAACCCTCGGCATCAAGCCGAGCGGTACCAATGGAATCTGATAAAGGCTGCAGTGCGAGCCGGAAGGTGCACACTGAGCACTCAATATGGTGTGGGCTCACTATAAGTCAGACCCGACTGAACAGGCGGCGCGTAAAGTTCAACTTGTTGCTGAAGAACCCGTCTACGCCAAGGGCCACCTTATGGAGCGCTTGGAACCAAGCTTCAACTGAGGTCGAGAGGAAGCAGGACAAGCGACTGAGGCCTACGGAGCCAATGACATTTGGGGTCCGGACTGTTCGGACAGAGATGGGGTCGATGACATCTCCTACGACGGTCCGGGTCTCCATCCCGCTCACGTCATTTAAGATACTGCCATCTTTGTCTTCTGTAGGCCTTGATCTACTTCCACCCACACCAGGGCCATCATGGAAGCCAGGTGTCCCGGCTCGACCCGCAGCAGCAGTAGTAGGTAGTAGCGATATACCCGGACACGTTCCTGACGTGTCCAAGGGGGCTATACCTCGCCGTCAACTGACTGTAGCGAACCAGCCTATACAGCTATCAACCCCTATCAAGACCAGAGTTTTTACGAGGTCTCAACCACCTACAACCACAACCAAGAGACAGATTGTCCTTTCGAACCCCGTTCCAGCTCACACAACACCTAAGACGTCGTCCGAGCCAACGCCCCTGGAGGAGACGGAGGCTGCAGCGTTTCCAGCCAGAGACCAACCTACTGCTGACACTCAGGCGCCATCAACGTCTGCGTTTAAGCTTCCTGAGTGTCCATCACACCTGTCACCAGCCTTCGCCGCCTACAGGGCGAGCCAATATAAAGAGGCACTGGAACGGGCTACGAGAACTGGAGTCTTGGAAACCGGCACTCCACGTACCGAGAAGATGTCGTGGCCAGAACCCACCAACGTTTCGGTTCATCGCAAGACCGAGAAGAAGAAGAAGAAGAAGAGGAAGAAGAGAGAGCTTCCAGGCCCTAATTGGGCCGCTATGGAGTTCGGAGGCAGTAGATAGCCGGTTTCCGAAGACTCGGGGATGGACGATGAGAGGATCCTCAACGACCTTGATGAGAGCGACAATGATGTTCTTCAACTAGATCATGGAGAAGACTTGTAGCTGCATAATTAAATTTATCTTTTGTATTTTTAATAATTTTGTGTCATATTATATTCCACGTACACCTGGCGGGGAACTGAAGATCGAGACTCCCTAGTGCTGGTCTGGCAGGGAGGAGTATAACAGGGTAATTTACCCTGAATCGGTAAAACCGATCACGCATGATAATTATTCGACGCAGCACTGGCGCGTCTCGGTCTTCGGGACCCATTAGCGTTAAGTGGGGGTAATTTTGAGGTTTCTTGGCTGATCGCGTAGCTGCAGTGAGTTAGAAGTAGTGCAGTGCTCAGTTCAACAACATCAGCAGACAAAAAGTCCAAGAAGGAAGCCAGTTTTGAACAAAGAGTTTCCTCAGCACAAATTTAACCAGGTATTGAGACATTCACATTTTTGATGAGCCAAGGGGGTCGTATACCCGGCTCATCAATTTTACTACTTCTCATTATTAATTAAATTTTGATAGTTCAATTGTTTATAATAATTTTGTCAATAATAATTAATTATTTTAATTGATTTGATTCGTTCGCATGGTGAGCATTCCTCTTGGGGGATTTTATACCCGAGGAATGTTCTAGACCTCTTGTGTTTAGGAGTCGTGAGAAATTAAATTATTGATTCGGCCGGTTAATAATTATTAACATTTTATATTGGCTTAAATAAATTCATTTTTATTAATAAAATATCAATTAATTTCTGAACACCGAGAATAATTCCAATCGGCAGTTTACGATCGGGCAAGCGCCGCTCGTATACCCGAGGTCAAAGCTTGCTACACAGTTACGTACACCGGCGTCCATTTTGAGCGTGCAAATTCCTTTGTGAATTATACTACGCAGTAAATTGTAAAATTAACAACTGGACCATTATTATAAATTATAACAATTGAATTATCATTTATTTATCATTATTTATTGATTTACAATGTTGTTTATTGGGAATTTATTTTATTTATTAGAAATTATTTATTGAGAAATCGCGACGCAATTCCAGATTGAAATACCCGTGGATAATTTTTTGGAATTTAATTTTACATTGAGGTAATTTATAATTGTTCATTAATTATATAGTCGAAAATTCCACGCGGTTAATTATTATATTGAAATTAAGGCCTGGGAAATAAATATATAAATTTTAATCTGTAAAATCCGGAAAATTTATTTAATGTTGAGTATTAAACTCGTGGTTAATTTGGAATAAATTCAAGCATCGGTTTTTAGTGTAGATTTTTTTGAGAATTGAATTATTTGTTGTGAAAATAGTTTACGATTTAATTGTTAGCTAATGACTGAATTAATTAAGCAAATAGTTTGACGTAATAATTTTCTGATATTAAATTTTGTAATAACTTTTATAAGTCAAAAATAAAAGTTAAGTAAAGTCAGAGTGTGTGTGGAGACCGTGCGGGTTATACGTGTGTGAGTGTGTACGTTCTCTGCTTGTTGATGTTTTGCCGAGCCGAGAACTAGTAGTGTATAGCATTAAATTAGTTTTAAGTGATTTAGTGTAGGTGCGAGTGCACAAGTTGTTATTTTATTTTGTTGTTAATAAATTTTTGGTACCGTTGTTAAATAAAAATTTATTCATTTCAGATCACCTTCCTCCACTCTCTCTCCCTGTAGATAAGCTCAGCTCTGGCTCCGGTTCCAGGAACCGCGATTAAAAATCCTGGTGGCGTTCTTTTATTAATTAATTTAGATTAATTTGTTGGTTTTATTATTTCAATTAATTTAATTTAAGGGGTCAATTGAGCGGAATAAAATACCCGTTACAATTACATCAAACGCGTTTATAAATGATCGGAGAGTACATACTATTCATGAATTCTTTTCTAGTGTACCACCAGGATTTAAGATTATGGAATTACCATCTCACGTCATTTACCTTCCAATACTCACAAAGGCTATACACAATATAAAACTGCACATAGTTGATCAGGATGGAAAATTAGTAAATTTTAGAGGTGAAACTATAACAATCAGACTTCACGTGAAAAGTTTATAAATTATGGGAATAGTTTTCGAGACAAAAAGTGGTGCCGGATATACAAAGACATTACCATGGATGAAATTTACCAGTCAGCGGATACATCGCAGACCATTAACACAACAGAACGCCCAGTTTCTAAAAACTCTCGGACTAAAATTACGTGGAAAATCTACAAAATAAATTGCTGCTGTCTAGCTTGTGTTATACCAAAACGTGACTCTTAAGAACTCTCTATAAATTTGATTGTAATTTTATTATTCATTCATTGATCGATGTGTCTTCGTAATGTCGAGTGATAAAGCTTCAGAAAATCTCAAAAAATAGTTGGAAAGTCAACAGCGTGCATACGGTAGAGATTTAAAAATGGATTCTAAGTATTACACACCAAGCTATATAAAGGGGGGTACTGTATACAAAGGCTCACCGTCTGGAGATAAGTACGGAGTAATAGGAGATAAACGCTATAAATAATGGCAGAAATTTTAAATATTCAACGACCAATCATATTTGATGACTCTATAGCTCATAGTGAGGTGCATGCGCATCAACTGTAGGCGTCATCAACACTAAACAGCAACGATGAAGTGAGGATAACAATTCAAAATCAAAATTTGTGTATACTTCCAAGCAAAAGTGTACTACATATCACCGGTAAATTCACGAAAAATGATAATACAGCTGTTGCCGATACAACAAAATTTGTAAACATGGGAATAGCTCATATGATCAAAGAGTTTCGGCTATTGATAAATGGAGTTTAAGTTGATCGGAATGACATTGTTGGTATAACTAGTTTAATGAAAGGATATTTATCATTTAGCCCAAATCAATTGAGTTCTTTGGAAAATGCCAGCTGGTTGATGGATAATGAGGTTAAGTTTACCGATAATGCAGGAAACTTTGACTTTATCATTCCACTTAATATTTTAAGTGGTTTTGCTGATATCTTAAAGTTTTGATGAATGTTCAACTTGAGATAATTCTAACGATATCAAACAGAGATATAAATTCTTACATACAAACAAATGCTGCTGCTGCTGCTGAAGAAGAAAAAATCACACTTCAAAAAATTGAATGGATTGTACCTGTTATGTCCACCCGTAAAATTTTTCTTTTAAATTTAAATCACCCGCGCAGATGGAAGACTTCTCCATGCGCGAAAGCCGCAATAAAATATAAGCTACGTGACTGCTGGTTGACTAGCGGGGACTTCTGCAAACTCAGCACTGTGAGCATTTAAAAACGAGAAACGGAGACCGCTCCCTGTCTTAGTTGGTTAATTCGACTTCCGCGTTTAACTGACGGGCCCGTGCCTTGTAGAGTCCTTTGCTTTAATTTGCTCCGCACTTAGAGGAAGTTTGGACGCGGTTTAACCGGCAGGTCACTTAGGCGAGATTTTTGATCAATAAGAAAATCTAGAGAACCGGATTCTCAAAGTTCTAATTTGCCCTGCACTTAGGCGAGAGTTCGGTCAATAAGTAACTTAAGATCTTTTAAAGCTAAATTTGCGCACTTTACCCTACGGGGGACTGGAGGACGTTAGCTCAAATTCAAATAAAATTCATTATAATAATTTCGATTAAATAAAATTTGTGAAAGTGTAAAAGTTTTGGTGTTAATTAAAATAAATCTTAAAAAGAAGTGAAATCTGTTTTAAATAAATTCATTTCATAAAAATAAGAAGCCCTTAAAATAAGTAGCCCAAATCCATCCACATCCATCCGCTGCGAGGACCAACCGGAGGGCCCATTCAAGGAAAAGGCGCTAACAGCAGCCCCGGGATCACGAATCCGGTAATCAGAAATAATCCTGCAAGTAGTAAGTACATCTATACTCAATAAAAATCCGTGCTCAGTCTCAAACGAAGGCGTGGTAAATGCGTCCGTCGAAAACGTCCCACATAAATAATTAAACAACGGAATTAAAACCTCCGTTGCGTATTCTTTAAATAGTTAGTCCAAACCTCCACCGTTTACGCTACCACTTAAACGCCCTTGGACATAACATAAAGAACACTGGTGGCAGCGGTGGGATTTCGAGTACGAAATTATTTAACTTTTGTTTGAGAAAATTTATAATCTTTAAATATTTCCTTTTTTTCTTTTAAATCTATCTCTTATTAAAATCAAGTAAATTCCACTGTTAAGTAAACTCTAGTTTTGACAGTTTAAGAATCTCTTTCTTAAAACCTAAAATTATCAGTTTCTTTTATTCTTAAATTTTATAAATTTTCAAGTCTCATTTAAAATTTGTAAAATCTTTTTATATATATCATTAACTCCAGAAATTCTAATTTTTGCTTAACAATTTTTTTGTTCACATCAAAATTTTTTCTTATAAATTGCTAAAGAATTTCGTTTTCATTTTTTTTATTTAAAGGAGTTATAAAAATTTAAATAAAATCATTTCTTTTCATTATCTTTTTCACCTTCTATTATAACTTTCTTTTCTTAGCCTAATAATAGCTTAAAGATTCGGTGACGTTTCTTTAATCGAAGTGCGGCTCGCATCACGTGGACTCGCACGTGTGTCTCTTGTCAGCAGAAATATTGTACGTCCGTTTAAAGAATTATTTTGCTAATTAAGCAGTTTACCGGTATTATTTTTAAATTATATTATTCAAATTTTATTTATAAAAGTTTATTTTTGCCTTTCATCATTTTAATCTATTTCTAGAAATTAGTTAACAAGAACTTATTTTGGCTAAAAATTATTTTGAACCCTTTACACTTATACTTACATATTGCGAAAAGGGTGCTTTGAATTTAGCACCTTCTCTTACACAAAAGTTTCCAGTTCTGGAAAGGTGCTTAAAAAGCACTTTCTTTAGCTGAGAAAACTTTCACAAAACTCAACTCTTGGGAAGGGTGCTTTGAATTTAGCACCTTCCCTTGATCAAATATTTAATTTTTACCAAAATAAGTCAGAAAAAACTTAAATATTCGAAAATTTTTTTTTTAATTTTTGTTTATATATATAAAATTTTTTTTTTCTCCCAGAATTTCTCTCCCTCTTCGTAATTTCTGTTGACTCGAGATGCTACAATGTGAATAACAAGACATTTTTTGTATATAAAATTTTTTTTTTCTGTGATACTGAATATTTTTGTCAAAAAAAAAATTTTTTTCTTTTGTCTGATTTGTAGAGGCCATAAAATTTTTTATTACGTGCCGATATAAAAAAATTTTTTTTGGAAACTTTAAAGAGCCGATGGGAAAGAATAGACCCCTTATTTACAAATATAAATAATGCTGTGAAGCGGGAAAGAATAGGAGTTACGGTAATTATTACGTGAAGCGTTCCACAATCACGTAACAGGATATTGGTAGGAAAGGATTGAGAAAGGAATGTGGAGAGGATCATCTTAATGTGAGTTCATAGAATATGCGAGAAAAAATTATTAGATAGCTCGGACTGGGATATCGGTCGGGCTATCGATATCACTTAAAACAAGTTCATTCAGATTTTATCAACGGCAAAGTATATCACTGCCCCTTGATAGAAACCAGATATTGGGAAGAAGATACTGAACCCGCGAAAAACGTGACCGATAAAAAGGCTAGTGGGCCGAAAATTATAAAAAACGTCACAGCCGTCGCGGAACTTTATGAAACAATATTAAAAATTCGCCAAGCACAAACCCCTATCAAGGCGCCGTTCGAGTACAAACTCCATCCGATCGACCCTAAATCTCCACTTCGAAACTAAAACCTTAAATTTTTGTTGGATCATCTTTCTTCAAATCTTTGAAAGTTGAAGTTCAAAGAGCTCATATAAAAAGAAAACTATTAGAATTTTTTTGTTGTGAAAAAAATTTTTTTTTTTTTGAACTCTTACATTATTTCATTATATTAAATTCTGCTAACTAAGCAAAAAACTAAATTTCACTTCGAGTCACCAGTTGATACATTAGCGTAATTTGACTCCAATCTTATGTGAACCTTTTTATATTTTTAATTAATAATAAAATTAAAATTTTTTTTGCGCTGGAAACTAGGAATTAGTCAAGCTGTTAGAATTCCCATTCAATTTCAAGGAAACGGGAGAGGAAAAAAATTTTTTTTGTTTTCAAAAAAAAAAAAAAAAAAAAAAAAATATATTAAACTCACTGACAATTAATAAAAATTTCTCTTTCATTACTGTTTAATTAAAAATATTCGATTCTTCTTTTATTTCTATCTTAAAATAGCTTATAGTAAACTCACATCTCTCAACTCTTCCGTGTCTATCCATCCGTACTCAACATACTGTAATTCTATACACGCGATAGCTAATCTGTTTCTCCGGTTATTGTACTCTACAGCTGTGACCTACTTACCTAGTGACCAATAAAAATACATCGCGATTTAAATTCAATAAAATTCGATTTTTTTTTATTTTTCCTTTATTTTGAGTTCTTTGAGCGAAAACTTCCTTCTAAACCTTCGTTTAAATTCAAACTTTAACCAGAATAGTTAAATTTTTACCCCAAGTTAGACCACACTAGAACCGTGGAACCCTTCGAGGACGAAGAAGGAACGTTTTTCGTCCCTTGTTCAAACGATTTTCCGTTTGGAATCATGGCTAGGAGAACTTTCCGCGTAGACACCTCTATAAACGAGGAAAATCTTAATGCTCAAATACAAACATTGGCTAAAGAGCTACACGACGCCCTCCCCTACTTCAATGGGGAAGGGCCAAACGCCGTAAAAGATTTTGAATTGTTTAATGGGATAGTAAGAAATTGGCTACCGAGCATTCCAGCAGACAACCAAGACTTCTTCGCCCGTCGTATAGCCCAAAAACTATATGGACGAGCCAAAAGATTGGTTGAACATGTCGAATTAGGTTCGGTGGAAGATATCTTACTAGTCCTAGGTCGAAAACTCAAAAGAGGCGACCTATATATCACGTGGCAGAAAAATCTAGCTGCTGCGGCTCCAAAAGATACGGAAAATATCGAAGATTTCTATTACCGGTTAAGCGAGATGTTTCGTGGTATCGAGATCAATGCTCCCGAAGCCGATAGGGCCGTAGTAAAACGGACATTTGAAAAAACAGCAGCTACTACCCTGTACGAATATCTCCCAGACTTCTTACGGTGCCTATGTAAAATAAGAAGAGCCGAAACTTTAAACGACATGTATCTGGCCATCGAAAACGAAGCGTATAGAAGACCGGAACGAAGGCGATCTATGAGGGATGACGGACTCATTCCGGGAGAATCACTTCCACCCTCGGTAGAATTTCACCGACGATCCGGACAAGACGGTAATCGGCATTATCCGCAAATGCCGAGACCTTCTCGTGATTATGACGATCGCGGTAATTATCGCGAATTACCCCGCACTTTGGCATATCAAGAATACAGCCAAGGTCCACGAACAAGCGCTCCTGGGTATTACGATGTCCCATTCCCTGACACCTACGAAGATAGCCGCTATGGTGAAAATTACCAGCCTGAGCAGCAAATGATGGGCACTACGTTCGCATTTGGAACTGAGCGAAACACGCAATATATGCCAAGGTCACAGGGTTACTATCAACCGCGATCTTTCCAAAATTACAACCAAAATCATTATGCGGGAGTACCAGGTCCTATAAAAAGGGCGGTACGCTTTGAAGAAGATGAAGACTCGGAAGAGGCAAAATTACGGCACAAATCGGACCCGTCGATAATCTGTATTTGCCCATTCTGCTCAAAGGGAGAACGTCGAGACGCGTACGATCCTTTAAACGGATCGGGCGCTCGTCAACCGGAGGCAATGGCGAGTATGCCCGTCAAGTCTCCGTCCACCTCAACGAGGGCTCCCAACAATTATCAGCAGTATCCAAGGAGTCAATATCGGAGTTATCAGAATCAATACCCTCGATCAATTCTGCAAAATTCCCAGAAGCAAGTCTTAAAACATCAATCGACTATAACGGAACCAATGTCTCTGCCGAGATCGGAACAACAACCAATCCAGAACAACTTGACGTGACCAACAGGACAGCAGAACCCTCAATTGATGACCGCAGGAGAGCTACGAGTCTAAGCGAGGAAGAACCAAAGTGTCTAACTACAGGAAGAGGCCCTACAGTCCATCTACGAAGTCCAGCACTTCGAAAAGGAGGGGTAAACGCCCTTCTAGACACCGGTTCCGACCTCAACTTACTCTGCATCGAAGAACTATGCAGCGAAGTCCTCTGTAACATCGAAAATACAGGAGTAGTTGGAGGCATTGCTACAAGCTCAATGCCTATAACCGGTTCTATCAGTCTTAAAATATTCGGAGTTAAAATCACGTTCCATCTCGTACCAAAACCACCCGGTGGTTATAAATCCATTCTCGGAAATGCATTTTTTATTCAAAATCGTGTAACCATCTCTTTTTACTGGAATACTCTAGTAATGAAAAACAGACCTATTCAACCAATACCGATCATCAACCCACGAAAGTTCCCCGAGCAAAAGATCCTCGCTCTAGGAACCGGGCCAAAGGTATATATCTCGTGCAATCTGCTCCTAGGTAATTACCAGCGATTCTTCATCGATACAGGGGGGGATGTATGCCTCATCAATGTATCCGCTTTAAAACCCGAAACGATTATCGACACTGGAAAAGCTAGGAAATTCCGAGGTCTCAGCGACAGTACTTTTGAGACCCTAGGAGTAGTTAAATTAAAAATTCTCAACATCGAAGTCGAATTTCAAGTTTGTCGGGTGGATTTATCATTCCCCGGAGTGGGAATCCTGGGAAACAATTTTCTTGAAACCGAAAAAGCTGAAATCTCTTTTGACAATCAAACTTTGGTTTTGTTATCTTCTCCAACAAAAACAACCTCCTTTAGCCTTGAAACAAAGACTTCTTCACGGTATACATTACCACCTCCTATGAAAATAGTAGTGGCAATACCAGTCCAGGACTTTGAGAAGAGCGAAGGATACCTCCCTCGAATGAACCTTCCGGACGGAGTCCTTGGAGGAGAGGCCGTTGTCAAAGTAGAGAATGGGTATGCCACGTGTATGGTCATTAATCTTAATTCAAATCCAGTTGACATAGACATCGGATCCCAAGCACTCGAAGATTTCGAGTTCAGTAACCCTAGTTCAGACGGGGACGAGTCCGATGACCCCTCCATCGAAAATTCTAGTCGTATAGCCAACCCGGAAGTACGTATTAAGACCATACTTCAGAAAATACCCCTAGGTCATCTAAATGAAGAAGAAAAAGAACAAGTTCAAAGCCTTATAAAAAACAACCACGAGGTCTTCCATCTCCCTGGAGACAAGCTGGGTTGCTCGAAAAATTTCCCCTGCCGGATTGAAACTACCACTAACGAACCGGTGAGAATAAAACAGTATCGATTTCCCCCAGAACATCGGGAAGAAATCGCCAGGCAGGTCGAAAATCTCGAAAAACAGGGAATAATTCGAAAATGTAACTCTCCATACAATCCACCTTTGTGGATTGTACCAAAAAAATCTAATGACCCTTCTATAAGAAAATATAGAATGGTTATCGACTTTAGGCAACTAAATAAAATCACTAGAGGGGATGCCTATCCTTTACCCCTAATTATCGATATTTTAGACCAGTTAGGCGACGCTAATTTCTTCAGCGTCTTCGATCTCGCCATGGGTTTCCACCAGGTCCCAATGCATCCCGCAGATGCACCAAAAACGGCATTTTCCACCCCAGATGGCCTCTGGGAATACTGTTGCATACCTTTTGGTCTAGAATGCGCTCCGTCTATCTTCCAACGAATGATGGATTCCACCTTAAGCGGGTTAAAAGGGACGGAATTATTTATTTATATCGACGATTTAGTTAGCTACGGTAAAACCCTAGAAGAACATGGGGTGAAAGTCCATAGATTATTCAATAGATTGAGAGAAGCGGGTCTCACTCTCCAACCTGAAAAATGTAAATTTCTCTGTCCGGAAGTAGATTATTTAGGCCATGTAATAACGAAAGAGGGCATAAAACCAGACCCGAAAAAGATTTCATCACTTAAAAATGCCTCGCGACCTAGAAATCATACAGAAGCCAGAAAATTTATGGGACTTGCCAATTATTATCGAAGGTTTATCCAAAATTTCACTGAAAGGGCTAAGCCCATAACAGATCTTACGCGGAAAACGAAACCTTTTATATGGAACGAAGAAGCGCAAATGGCATTTGACGATATCAAAAATGCCCTCTGCGAAGATTCTTTTCTTAAATACCCAGATTTTAATAAACCCTTCATCCTGGCTGTCCATGCGTCGAACTCGGGAATATCCGGAATTGTCAGTCACGCAACGACAGTGGGGGACGACGATCCAGCAGGAAATGGAGAAAAAATAGTCTCTTGCGTCTCAAGAGTATTTCACGACACCGAAACTCGATATACGGACATAGAAAAACAATGCCTTGCGGTTTCAAATTACATCGAAATTCCCACTTCGATCGATTAAAACTTGAAGATTCTCTATGAAGCCTGAAAAACTGCGTTGAATGCCACCAACCGCGTGGAAATCGGTTTATTCATTCAAACGTTATTGCGGTTTGAAAATTTATGAAATAGTGTTCTATTAAACTTATGCCAGATTTTTGAGCTTGGAAAGCTCAAAGTGACACTAAAATTATATTTTTGAGCTCGAAGAGTGGAACGTCGTAAGTGCAATTTTGAGCGCTTAAGTATGAAATTAGCAGGAAGGTGCAGGGATGGCCTTTAGGGTCAACCGTTTTTCTTATTTTTTTAGTTTTTTTTTTAGATTTTTCAAAATCTACTAGTTCGAATCAGTCCAAATTACGTTCAAAATTTTTCAGTCAAGCCCCTTCGATTGGCACCAACTGCGATAAAATCGGTCAAGCCTCTCAAAAGTTTTGAGAGATTTATATGGGGCATTCTATGCCAAATCACCGAGGTTTGGGCCCAAATCCCTTCGATTTTGCTGAAAATTTTTTATCTTTTTCTACCCTATGAAAGAGGTTTTTCAGAATTTTTTCCGATCTTTTTAGCCACTCCAAAAAAAGTTATGAATTTTTAAAAAAAATGGCTCTTTTTTTTCCAAATAGCTGTAACTTTTTTAGAAATTGACCATATCCCATACTGTTTTTTTTTTTAATGTCTGTTTTTAAACGTAGTCTCTAGAAAAAAATACAAAAAAAATCCCAGATGTCTCTATACATGAGATATTTCAGTTTTTTTAATAAAATCGTAATTTTTTTTTTAAGTTTGACACCTTCGATTCTCAATTTTTTTGTCTAAAAAAAAATTTCAATCTATACTGAATTTAACCCCGCCATTCCGATTTTGTGACAGCTTTTCCTCCTTATTTTTTTTTTCGATTGAAAAAAATAAAAAGTTCAAATTTAACTCATTTTTCGTAACTTAGCTATGAAAATTTTTTTGATTGTTCCTGAAACGTCAGAAGCCGAATAAAATTACATTATAGCAAGCTTAAAGTGTATTATCAAGGATAAAGTTATTATATTTAAAGTTAGGTTTTTCCCGCGTAATGGTGGCTTCGAAAATACAAATTTCTAACTGAGGAATTGTTTACCAACTGTTCATATTGTCTATTTGCATAAAAAAATTTATTATCGATAATGGAGATTACTTTTAATTTTTCTAAATCTAATTAAGGTTATGTCAGTTAAATGACATTAGTGTTTGTATTGCAACTGATAAACAATTTTTTTTGTCTTACGTGTAATAGTTATAAGAGACCACTTGACAGTAGATAACAAATATTTTAAATTTACTTTTCACTTGCAAATAATCACAATGCCGACATTCTTCGATCGCTGTTGTAATCCATTTAATCTTGATAAACATCTTAAGACGTCATGTTTACGAAGTCTTCCTGAGTATTTGGCTGTTCACTTCCATTTATCTACTAATGACCGTGTCTGTAGTGCATGTTACAAGAAGTAACTTTATCGAAATACTGAGAATTTGCCAGAAGATAATGATGATGAATCAAATGAAAGCTTCGAAACTGATGAAAATGTTCATGACGAAATAATTTCTGTTGAAGAATCACCAGATACTTTTGCGTCAAGTATGGATCTTAATTATTTTATTTATTTCAATTCGTAATTTTTATTTCGTTGATTTTTTTTTATTTTTCTAGCTTCATCATCAAGCGGCCAAGAATTACTTGTTCAACAAAGCAGTTCATCACTGTCTGCGATGAGTTTCAGTACTACTCTACCGACTATAAATGATGCGTTAGCATTATTAAATCAATCTCCAGTTGCTGCCGAAAGAAGAACCTCTGACAAGTACTTAGACGACAAAATTAATCGTGTCGCTCAAAGTTTACGAAAGGCATTGGGAGTAAAAAATGATATAAATCCTGAATTCAGCTATTCGGACGCTGATGAAATCATAAACAGTTTGAGAGATAAATTTCACGATGATACTACGAGTAGATCCACACGCGTCCAAATTTTAACTCTACTACCATCAAGTTAGAGTGTCCATAAAGTTATGGAAGTGATGGGTTTAAGTGAACATATGGTGCGACTAGCGAAGAATCTTGTTGCTGCTGATGGAATATTATCAGTACCTTCAAAAAAAATTGGTAAGATATGAAACCGCAACTCAATAAGCTTTTAAATCAGTAACACACAAAAATTCTCGATGCTTTCGAATTTTTAGGGCGTGAATTATCCTCAGAAGTAGTTTCAGCTGTTACAAATTTCTATAATGACGATAAAATGAGTAGAATGATGCAAGGAAAAAAAGATTTTATTTCATTACTTAACGCTAATGGTACTAAAGATCAACGTCAGAAACGCCTAGTTCTCTGTAACTTAAAAGAGTTGCACAAAATTTTTAACTCACGATATCCAGAGATCAAAATTGGATTCTCATCTTTTGCATCTTTACGTCCAAAGCACTGTATTTTAGCTGGTGGATGTGGCACTCATACAGTCTGTGTTTGCGCTATTCATCAAAATATTAAATTGATGATCTTAGGTAAGTTAAAAAAAAAAGAGAAATAAATTTAACGGCATTGATTTTAATTATATTATTAACGAAAGTCATCATTAAAAACATTCGAAATTTATTCAGTCAACTTGATATACTGTTATTCATATCTATATCATTTATTCGTATCTTCAACAGGCAGCAATTTTGTACAGTTAACTGAGGAGTCGGATTTATCATTAAAAACCTACAATGATTGTTTAAGTGCTATTGTGTTTCAAATACCAACAGCTCAGTGTTTTCTTAATAATTGTTCTGATTGTCCAGGTGTCGAAAACATAAAAAAACACTTTAACCTTTTAACTCAGATGGAAAATAATGAAATTGATGAAATTAATTATAAACAATGGGTGGCTACTCCACGAGTAAACCTCGAAACGATAACAAAGAACGACGATGATTTTGTTGATGATTTCGGTGGAAAATTAAAGGTCCTTTTACGACACAAATTTATTGCAAAAGAGCAAGCAGCATACTCAAGACAATTGAAAGAATCTTCAAATGAAAATGAATTTATAGCTATTGTTGATGTCGCCGAAAATTATTCTTTCATTGTTCAAGATGCTGCGCCAGGATTTCACTAGAATAACGACCAGGCGACGGTTTACAAAATTGTTATATATTACAAAAAAAATAATGAACTTACTCATCAGAGTATGGCCATAATTTCTGATCGCTTAAATCATGATGCAATTGCTGTTCATCTTCACTTTGGGGTTATTATCGATTTCATAAAATCTTTATCATCTGAAGTCCATAAAATTTTCTTTTTCTCTGATGTGCGCCTCAGCAGTATAAGAATTATAAACATTTTGTTAATTTATCTCATTACAAAGAAGATTTTGAAGTTACTGTAGAATGGAATTTTTTTGCTACGGCACACGGCAAAGGACAGTGTGATGGAATAGGTGGAACCTTCAAACGAATGGCTGCACGCGCTAGTCTTCAGTTGCCACCCCATCTGCAGATCTTAACCGAAGTACAATTATTTGAGTGGTCCTCAAAAAACTTAACGAACATCAATGTTAGATTCTCGAAACATGAAGAGTATGATGCTATGAAAGAAAAATTAGAGGAACGTTTCAAAAGTGCTAAACCGATACCAGCAACACAAAAAATTCATCAAATTACGCCATTATTAAATTCTGTTGTGGAAGTTAAGTCCTTTTCATCGTCAAATAAGGCCACGCAATAGTACGATGGAGAAACCGAGAAAACAATCGCTACACCAAGGAAAATGATTATAGTATTAATATTTTAAACAATGTAAATCACTATACTTGAATAAAATAGTTCAATCCTTGAAAATACGCTTTAAGCTTGCTATAATGTAATTTTATTCGACTTCTGAGGTTTCAGGAACAATTCACAAAATTTTCAGAGCTAAGTTACGAAAAATAAGGCAAATTTGAACTTTTTTTTTTTTTAATCGAAAAAAAAAATAAGGAGGAAAAGCTGTCACAAAATCGGAATGGCGGGGTTAAATTCAGTATAGATTGAAGTTTTTTTTGAGACAGAAAAATTGAGAATTGAAGGTGTCAAACTTCGAAAAAATTACGAATTTATTAAAAAAAACTGAAATTCCTCATGTAAAGAGACATCTGGGATTTTTTTTTGTATTTTTTTCTAGAAACTACGTTTACAAACAAACATTTTGAGAAAAACAAACAGTATGGAAGGTCAATTTCTAAAAAAGTTACAGCTATTTGAAAAAAAAGGGCCGTTTTTTTGAAAAATTCATAACTTTTCGTGGAGTGGCTAAAAAAATCTGAAAAAAATTCTGAAAACCCTCTTTCATAGGGTAGAAAAAGATAAAAAATTTTCAATAAAATCGAAAGGGGTCAGGCCCAAACCTCGGTGATTTGGCATGGAATGCCCCATACACACACACACATACACACACACACACACACACACACACACACACACACACCTCGTGTCGGGCTTGCTGGGTCCTGCATCGGGCGCCTCCCCAGGTGGCAGATAGAGGAATGCCTGGCATATCTGCACGGAAGATGCGTCAGGTACCGAGGAAATAGAATACTCGGGGTGGACCAAAACCTAGCAAAAGATGATATAAAAATGCCAGATCAATTTCAAACATTGTCTACGGTGCAGAGGGGGGATACCTCAGTGCTGGCGAGGGAAGGCGTGCAAACGGGCCTGAACTCGTCGCTATCAAGCGACCGTTTAAACAGCGTAGTAGACCCCATGGCTCTGCTGTCTAGCAATGCTAGCAATGTTACAGGGAGTACGAAATCAGCCCAGATGGCAGAGAACGGACAGCTGAGCAACATTCCTCCAAAAAGTGGACCTTTTGCTCCTGTCACTAATCAAACCTATCGAGGAAGAATCAACTCTGTACCGACCGTTACAGGCCAACAGTCACCAATGGAGAGGCACGGCATCAAGATCAAAGAATTAGCCAAGTTTATAAAAGACAAGAAGAATCTCGATCATGAGATTAGAAAATTGGTTACATCTATCACTACAGCATATAGGTTAGCCAACAAATCAACAGGCATGTCGGCCTCAACGACCCAAACAACTCCGAGTCTGACTAAAAAAACCACAGCCATCTTTGGTCACGCCTGAAAAATTACCACAGCAAGGAAAGGACAATAACAAGAAAAGGTAGCTGTCCACGCCCAGCCCTTCTTCAATAATCGAGAAGCCACCACAGAAAAAGACAGCCCGGGAGGACGTCTGGACTACAGTAGACCGAAATAGGAAGAAGAAGGAAAAAAAGCATGAAACAGCGGTTCCTCCTAATAAAGCTCAAAACCAGCCAAATAAGAAACCGAGGAAAAAGGTGCCTCTAAGAAACCGAGGAGAAAGAACACAAGAACTAAGGCTGTTCTTGTCCGAATAGTAGACGTCCAAACTTATGCCGATATCCTAAAGGAAATCAAGGCCAAGGTAAGCCCTGTCGAAACGGGCGTAGACATAAAGTCTATTAAAAAGACGAAACACGGAGGCGTTCTCCTTGAAATGGCTCGAAAGACCGAATACAGCAAGGCTTTCACCGATGCAGTAAGGTCAGCAACTGCAAACATCGGCACGGTCAAAACGCTAACACCAACAACAACGATCGAGATCCTCGACTTGGACGAAGTCTCTACCGAGAGCGAAGTCCGTGAAGCACTCAAACGTGAATTCACTGACAGCCTGGAAGTCAAACGGGTAAATTTGACAAAACCCACACCACGAGGAAATCGGGTAGCCTCCTGCGAAGTAGACGAGGCCAGTGCGATTAAGGCCCTTGACAAAGCCCATATAATGATCGGTTGGGTGAACTGTCGTATACGCATAGTTGCAAAAGTAACCTGCTGTTTTAAATGTCTTAGTTTTGGACATCAAACATGCCAGTGTGCGGGACCAAACAGAAGTAGGTGCTGCTACAAATGTGGCGGAGAGGACCACAAGAACGTAAACTGCACGGAGAAGCCAAAATGCTTCCTTTGTACTCCGGACAAAGATGCCCAGGATGGTCTATGCCATATTTCTGGCACTGGAGCTTGCAGGGCATTCCGCACAGCACTTGCAGAAGCCAAGAGAGGACAGAAATGACACGCATACTACAAAGCAATCTGAATAGGTGCGCCTTGGCGCAAAACCTGCCGCGCCAGCGTGTCTTTGAAAATAAAATCGACGTCTGCTTTATCTGCGAGCAATATCTAAACATCGAAGGTAAAACATGGTTCGCAGACGAAACTGGCACGGCCACAATTTGGATTGTGAACACAAAGAACGTTACCGTCAACAACAACGGAAGTGGAGCAGATTTTGTCTGGATTCAAACACCCACAACCTGCTTCATGAACGTCTATATCTCACCTAACGAAGGGATTAGTGTGTTCCAACAGAAACTGGCAAATATAAAAGATGCGGTCACTAAGTTCAACGGCGAAGTCATCGTAGCCGGAGACTTCAACGCTAAATCGGCTAAGTGGGGCGCTGCTTTATCCGACACCAGAGGTTACAAGGTCACTGACGTCGTGGCTAGACTCGACCTCATAGTGTTGAACACCGGGAGCACTACGACCTTTAGAAGACGAGGGTACCAAGAGTCCATCCTCGGCATTTCGTTGGCGACTCCAAGGACTGCCAACATGATCGAAGACTGGACTGTATCCGAAGAATAAGGGAGACGTCGCAACGACATTGACCGTGCTGGAGGTTTTGCCACCAGCCAGAATGGCTTTCGGAAAGGACGTTCAACAGTCGGCGCGATCCAGACAGTCGTAGGAACAGCGAGAGAAGCATGGACTGGTAGCCTCAAAGCTCTTAAAGTATACATTATTCTCACGCTAGATGTCAAAAACGCGTTTAACAGCGTGAATTGGGGAAATATCCTAGACGCCCTGGAACACAAATTTGACGCAAAGCCAGAGAATTTGACACTAATCGACAACTACCTTGAAGAAAGAAAGCTAATAGCGGAAACTACAGAAGGACCACAAGAATACGCCATAACCAGGGCCAAAGAGATCGTGTTTTAAGGTTAGCGGTAAATTTTAGGATCGGTAATACTACCACAGAAATATATTCAGATCGTACACAATTTTAGATATGACTTGGTATACTAGATTGAAGTTGCTGACTGAATCCGGAACACGGAATTGGACCGTAGAATATTTGAAATGAAGTTCTCAAAAGTGTAAGATATAGTGCTCTAGCATCGATATAAACTACCCGTAAAAGTGAATATTCAAAGTAATCAATGAGCGGATATCAACTAATAGAGAACATAAGCCATTAAATATGAATATAATATAGAGTCGTCTAAGCATGAATGACTCGTACGCAGAGTAAAATTAAAAATATTTTCAGAAAAAATTCCAGAACTATGGGAAGGATAATTCTCATTCTAGTATGCAGTATAAAATGACATGATATTTTTAGGGTTAAGATCGCAAAAATTTTAAGGTCAACACCCGTATCTCTATGTAGAACTAAAATCGGAATTTAGATTAAAATCCAGTACTAAATGAAAGAAAATTTCCAGATCAAAATGCAATATTTCAATCAGGAATTTTTTTAGGGTTAAGATCACTAGGACAGGACTTAAACCAGTATGAAAAAATAAAATTCACAGTTTTTTTACGGTTAAGTTCCAGGAATTTCCGACAAATACTGGGACCAAAATGCAGGATGGAACTCAGTATTTTTTTAGGGTTGAGATTTAGGAAAATATCTATATATGTAGAATAAAAATCAGCATATTTTTAGGATTAAAATCCAGTATAGTTAATGGACAATTTTTAACTTCCCGCTAAGAAAATAGAAAATTTTCGAAAATAGGGAAGTTAATGGTTTTACCCCGTTTTGCAAAAATTGAGTTTTCACTAGATCTCGACGTTTCAAGGTCTCAAGAAGCTTCCCTGACTATCCCTACGATGGTGTGTGTGCGTATGTGTGTGTGTGTGTGTGTGTGTGTGTGTGTGTGTGTGTGTGTGTGTGTGTGTGTGTGTGTGTGTGTGTGTGTGTGTGTGTGTGTGTGTGTGTGTGTGTGTGTGTGTGTGTGTGTGTGTGTGTGTATAGATAGATAGATAGATAATAATTTTATTGGATTCTGGAGCCTAGGCTCCCTCAGAACCATCATCAAATATACATTTATAATTAGTGTATGATATACAGAGTTTTAGATACATAAAAATAATATTAAAATAAATATAGTAATTAACAGTAATAACATGTTAATCATGCTTATAAATAATACTTGTGTTATGTATGTAAACCTCTCATAACTTTTGAACGACTTGACCGATTTAATCGCGGTTGGTGTCATTCGAAAGGGCTTGACTGAACTTAGATTTTGAATACAAGTTGGACTGATTCGGTCCGGTAAATTTTGAGAAATCTCAAAAAAACTACGAAAAAAAATTTTTTCAAAAGTGGTTTTTTTGGAATAACTTTTGAATGCCAACAGCCCGGTCGAAATCGGTTGATTCGTTCGTGAGTTATCGTTGACGAAAGAAAACCGAAAAAAGTTTTTTTTTCGGAATTACTCCGAATTTCCTAGTTCGATCAAACTGAACTTAAAGAATCTTTATGAGGCTTAAAAAACTGCGTTGAATGCTGCCAACCACGTAAAAATCAGTTCATTCATTCAAAAGTTATTGCGGTTTGAAAATTTTAAATATAGTGTTTTATCAAACTTCCATCAGACTTTTGAGCTCGAAGAGCTTAAAAGCATACTAAAGCTATTTCTTTGAGGTCGGTGAACTCAAAATAATACACAAATTGTATTTTTGAGCTCGAAGAGCCCAGAAACATCATAAGTGCAATTTCAAACGTTTAGTAGGTATAGAATTGGCGGAAAATTACAGGGATGGCCTTTAGGGTCAACCGTTTTCCTAATTTTTTTTTTTAATTTTCATTGAATTTGTTGTAAAATTTTGTCTTGAAATTTGTCTTCAATTTTGTCTTAAAATTTTTATTGAATTCTGTCTTGAATTTTGACTTTAAATTTTTATTGAATTTTGTCTTAAAATTTTTATTGAATTTTGTCTTAAAATTTTTATTGAATTTTATCTTAAAATTTTTATCGAATTTCGTCTTAAAATTGTTATTGAATTTTGTCTTAAAATTTTTATTGAATTTTGTCTTAAAATTTTTATTGAATTTTGTCTTAAAATTTTTATTTAATTTTGTTTTAAAATTTTTATTGAATTTTGTCTTTAAATTTTTATTTAATTTGGTTTTTAGATTTGTCTGAAATTTTGTATGGGACTTTGGTGAATTATTTAGCGAGACGTTTTGCAAGACACTGAACGAGATATTCAGCCCGATACTGAGGAAGATATTCTCCAAAAGATATGGAGCGGAATTTATGTAGGAATATTAATTTTCCTTGTAACTTCCCGCTAATTTTATACTTCTACGCTCAAAACTCTACTCAAAACGACGTTTTTGAGCTCTTGGAGCTCAAAAATATGAATTTTTGTTATTTTGATATCTCCGAGCTCAAAAAGGAAGCTATTCTATGCTTTTGAGCTCTTCAAGCTCAAGAGTCTGATAACAGTTTATCACGAAACGATTTTTTAAATTTTCAACTTGCCATGACTTTTAGATGAATCAACCTATTTTTACGCGGTTGGCCCTTATGGATTCCGGATGCAATAAGAGTGTATAACGGGCGTACTCGCCTCTATGACATCTTTAGCGTGATATTAAATTGGCTTATACACTTGAAGAACAGGAACTTTTAGAGTAAAATTATACAGAAAAAAAGGTTTACTTGAAAATATTTTTCTTCTTAATTATTTTCTTAAGCGAAAAAAAAATTTTTTTTGACACAATAAATTTCAATTATTCCAACAAAATTAATTCTCTTGCTTTAAGAAATACGTATCTTGATCCAAGAAAAGTTATTTGAGTCAAGAAAATCTTATTGTTTTGAGAAAATTCAGTCTCTTGCTCCAAAAAATTTAGTTCTTAATAGAAGTAATTTTTCTTGTCTTGAGAAAATTTCTCTCTTGCTCCAAAAAATTAAATATCTCGATCGAACTAAATATTCATTAATATATTTATTGATTGACATGTCAAATGGAAAGATCAAATAATGGCACGCTAAAATAATATAAGATGGGTATCAAATATTTAAAAGAAAAATTGTCTCAAGGTAAGAAAATTTTTTTATCAGCTGAAGTACGTAGCGCTGTTTCCCTAAAGTATCTTCCTTAAAGTATGATGATTTGAATTAAGAAAAAATGACTTTCACCAAAAATAGAATTTCAAGAAAAATTTTTACTTCGGCCAACACAACTTCGGTCTTCCTTTAGGCACCCGAAAATTTTCTAGTCAAAAATTTTTTTGAGCCAAAAAGAAAGTCTTCAAATGCATATAAAATATTTTTTTTTTTTAATTTAACATTTTTAACAATTTGTGAAATTAAAGTTTTCCTAAAATCACATTATTTTATGATAATTTTCATCTGTTGAGTTTGTTTTATATTTAATTTAAGCTGGATACATTTATGTAGCAATAAATGTTGTCCTTAACGATAAGCGCTGAGGTTAGTGGTTCAGATTTAAACATTTTTCGCCGATCGGATTACTAGTTGTGCAGAAAACGCTTGTTAATAGTAAAGGTAATTGAATATTACACAAATATTTTATTTTGTTGCTGGTGCACTCTATCTCACACTTTTAAGGACTCAGTTTCAAATATTTGAGGTCCGATTCCGTGTTCCGCATTCAGTCAGCATTTTCAGTCTAGTATACAAAGTCATATCTGAAATTGTGTACGATCTGAACATATTTCTGTGAGAGTATTACCGATCCTAAAATTTACCGCTAACCTTAAAACACGAACTCTTTGGCCCATAACGGCTGGCGTGCCGCAAGGCTCAATAATAGGGCCCGATTTATGGAACGCCGACTATGACAAGCTTCTTAAGATTCTGTTACCAAAGCAAGTAGAGTTAACGGGCTTCGCAGACGACGTCGCGGCCACGATAATAGTAGACAGCATAGCGGAGGCCGAATTACTAGTTTGGGAAACCATTGATGCCGTCGAGACCTGGCTTGATAAACACTACCTGAAACTCGCCAAGCATAAAACCAAGATGGTTGTTCTGACACGTCAAAAATGGTTCCCAAAACCATTCGCTGTGGACATGGAAGGAACAACACTGACGTTAACAAGGGTCCTGCGCTATCTAGGGGTAATGATAGACGAGAAACTATCTTTCCGCGAACACCTTGACAGTGCATGCAAGAAAGCCAGCAAGACGGTGTCTAGCCTAGCAAAAATCATGACCAACACTATGGGACCAAGAACCAAAAAGACAAAAGTTCTTCTAGAAGTAGTCCACTCGGTACCGCTTCATGGAGCAGAAATATGGGCAGGCATATTGAAACAGAAAACCTACCGACGAAAAATAGCGGTAAGGTGCTCTCAGGGGTGCCTGCGCTTATCGAACGGTTTCCGAGGCGGCTATATTGGTCATTGCAGGAGCCGCACCCATCGACCTACTCGCGTTTGAGAGAGCGAAACTCTATGACGCTAAAAACAGTGACGAAAACATGAAGGATGCAAGAACGAGGATAAAGTCGGAAACGCAACAAGAGTGGCAGGATTGATGGACATCGGGAGAGACGGGCAGATGGACGGCATGCCTGATCCCAAACATTGATCTGGCTTTCTCAGGAATACGGAGAATCCGACTTTTTCTTGACCCAGCTATTGACGGGACATGGTCAGTTCAATGCCTTTTTTTTAAGATGGGACTGCACAGCACACCAACGTGCAAATACTGCCCAGACAAAATTGACAACGTCGAGCACACGTTCTTTAAGTGTGACCGGTGGAAGGACTACAAAAGTAGTACTGATGAAACTATTGGCACTACGCTCTCTCCTGAGAGCTTAGTAACCTGCATGATCAAAAAAAAGATAACTGGTCAGCTGTCGCAGCCTATGCGCAGCGTCTTTTGAAGGAAAAAATCGCAGAAAGTGACTAGTAACTAGGAGCAACCGTCGTGAGACGCAACACGGACTGGATTGAAGTAATGATAACGCGGTCCCGATCCAGTCTTCTCCGTAACATCTATGGGGAAAGAGAGAGGAGGATGTTTAGTCGGTATTGTTGTTAATAATATTGACTTCCGAGTCCGACATACCCAGGACAAACATCTCGTCCTGGTATATTTAAATGTATTTGAGCTCCTCTGTAAAAAAAAAAAAAAAAAAAAAAAAAACACACACACACACACACATTCATACCGACATAGTGACACCCTCGCGGGGATAGTCAGGGAAGCTTCCTGTAACCTTCAAACGTCGAGATCTGATGAAAACTCAATTTTTACAAAACAGGGTAAAACCAATAACTTCCCGATTTTTGAAAATCTTCGATTTTCTTAGGGGAAAGTTGAAAATTATTTATTCTACATATTTCTAAATACGTTAATAATGTTACGTAACAAGTTTTGATAAGAGGGGGGTAGCTTCCAGATTGTTACGATGAGTTACGGTGGGGTAGGAGGCGTAAAAAAATTGCAAAAAAAAACATTACGTAATATTTGAACGCTCCCTCATTAAATTGTTTGAATTAATTTATATTAAAATAAAGAATTCCTACGAATATTGAAGAGTAAAATTATAAAAAAATTTTATCATTATTTTGACTCATTAGTCACGCTCGAACTTCCTTAAGTATCGAATTTGCGGGAAGTTACAGGGATGGCGTTTAGGGTCAACCGTTTTCCTAATTTTTTATTGTAGTTTTTTTGAGATTTCATAAAATCTACCGTTCCTAATCGGTCTTAATTGTGTTTAGGATCTAAGTATGGCCAAGCCCTTTCGAATGGCGCCAACTATGACGAAATCGGTCAAACCGTTCAAGAGTTATAAGTGGTTCTCATTTTCACACACACACACACACACACACACACACACACACACACACACACACACACACACACACACACACACACACACACACACACACACACACACACACACACACACACACACACACACACACACACACACACACTCACACTTACACACACCTATACACAGCCATAAAGACATAGTGACAACATCGCGGGAATAATCAGAAAAGCTTCCTGTAACCTTAAAACGTCGAGATCTGATGAAAACTCGATTTTTGAAAAATGGGGTAAAACCAATAACTTCCCTATTTTCTTAGCGGAAAGTTAAAAAACTATAATTTCAAAATTCTCAAATGTCGATAACTTTTGATTGCTTCGTTTAAATTCAATTCAAGTAACGTCATTCAACCTTGTAATTTAAGCAAGAAAAGTTGTCTATTAAGTCTTTAGTTGATAAGATATATATTTTAACATTTAAAGAATAAACTTGAAAAATGTTTTTCGGTTTTTATTTTTTGAGTATCTGCAAACCGCTTCGCAATCGGTTAAGCTCATGAAAGTCATAAAAGGCTTACACACACCGACACATACGTACGGATGCGTGCAAACCCCACAGATACATACATGAGGAATTTATAACATAATGTTAACGATTATGAATATGAAATCACCATTTTCGTTAAATTTATGTAATATTGACAGAAAACTCTTTGTCATCACCGTTTTTTGGGTACTTTACTGTGACGTTAATGTAATCGATTATAATTGCCCGCATTATTTTGCGATTGTTTAATACTTACAGGAGAGATAAAATGTACTTGACTATCCATTGAAAAAAAATCTAAACACTATACGTTTAAATCTCACTTTACGTGTTAAGTTAATTTAGTTGGTTTCGTTTTGAAAAAGTCGTAAACTCTGTCTTTAAATGTCAACTAGACACACATACACATTTATATATTTTCATGTGTACACACATACATTTATTTATATATATGTCATAATTATTATATTATTTATGTATACATATTTAGCAGAACAATAGTTTACTGTCAGTGAAACCTATAAATTTTCAGCAAAACACTAAAAAATAGTTAAAAACACATCAGCCTGTAGCAAAGTCGACTAAATATGGCTTAACTAAATTTTTTTTTTCTACTTAATCTATCGTTCAAAGCTTCTTTTGAATAAGTAAAACCAAATAAAGCCGATACTACGGAATAATGTACATCGAATATTTCTACTCGAATTTTCAAAACTCACTATTTTCTTCGAAGAAAACTTAAATTTTGAAGTATTTAAATTTTAGATATCAAGTCTCCAAACGATATTGAAATTTAACGTAATATATATTATGCAAACACGCATTAAACGTTATTTTCACAGTATACATGAATCTGTTACTGGGTCATCGTCAGTTAAACACTAAGCTATTAAGACAGAAATAGATCATGAAATTTATATTTGGAATATCAAAAAAGATTTTGTTTGCATCAATAATTAAATTTCGAAAAGTTTTTCTTATCACTGCAGAATACTTTTCCAAAGTTGTAGTTTGATTTTAATTTCAGAATTCTATTTCAAAGCTAGAAATTTGACCATCAAAATCATGAAAATAAAAAAAAGATGATTCAAAATGCCTGCAAAACTAGAAACATTTCAATCTTTGACAAATATAATGACTGGACGATGATTTCTATTGGTACTTTAACCTAAAACAGACATAGAAATTGTGAAAACTAGGGACAAATCATTTTTTTTTTATTTGTTGATAGAAACGTACGTAAAATCTAACCCTACTCGGAAAGAAAAATATATTTTAAATAACTATGGTATAACAGTAGTGATTTTCTATCGTCCAAATGGCTCTACTAAATAAATAAATAAAATTAAATTAAATAAATAAATGGAATAATTATTGAACGGACGCCACCAGAATTTTATAACTCGGTTCCTGGAACCGGAAGAGCAATAGCCTTAATCTACAGGGTAGAGAGAGTGGAGGATAGGCTGTGAAAATATAAAACAATTAATTATAACAAGAATATCGATATTTATTAACAAATTATTATCTTCTCGCACATACTCACACTATAACTTATCATATCTCCTAACTAACACTCTATAAAATATTTTCCCGATAAAGAGACCAATCATCGATCAGGGTCGTTTACCTGAAGTACAGTAACGAAACATATACTTGGGACTGATTATATACCACTAAACTTTACTTTAACCAAAGACCACTTACCAATTACTCTAATGAAGCGACGAATATTAGAAACCGTTTGCTCTAATGCAGAGACGAAACACATATCAGAGACTAATTAGCTAACAGTAAGTCCCAATACAGTGACGAAACATGTATCGGAGACTTCTACAGCACACTCTCATCCTGACTCATAACCCGTTCAAATTTACACACACAACCCACATATGGTCCACCGTTAAATCTCCGTAAACAAAATCTCCCCGACTCAATCTCCCCGACTCAATCTCCCCACGACAAAATCTTCCTGATAAAATCTCCTCAGACAAAATCTTTTCCTATAAATCTTACATATTGCAATAAAATTGCTATCCCAGCAAACGGGGTCGGATTGAGTCGGATTCAACATCCTATCCGCTTTATCACGATTCAATCCAATTTCTGAAATCTTCGGTTTTCAATCCGTCTTAATACGTTTCAATTCGATCCGTCAGTGTTCGATAACTATAGTAAAAATTTTACCAACTTCTAAAAGTTCTTCTATACCGGCAACTAAATTAACATTTTCTACTTTATTCAACGACACTGATAATACAGTTAGATGTTATTATTATTGAAAAGTAAATTTTCTTATAAATAATATATATTAATTTTTTTTTTTTTTTTTTATTGTATTTATTTACAAGTCGCTTTGTGACATCTAGGTCATTAGCGACTACATGAAAGGACAAAATTTACATTAATTGGAACAAAGATATATTCTTGAGGAAAGAGATAACTTTCTTACATCCATTTTGGTCCATTAAAGTTCCTGTGAGCTCGTTCGGTAGACCGGCTCGTATTCTGTCTTGTTCGTATTGGTTGCACTCGATCATTAGATGTTTGACGGTAAATGGGGCATTGCATCTTTGGCAGATGGTGTGGGGCTCTTTTGAGCCTTTATAGATTAGCATGGCCCCTGCGCAAGGATGACACGCAAAATCGTGAAGCGTTCCACATTTTTACAAACATAAATAATGCTGTGAAGCGGGAAAGAATAGGAGTTACGGTAATTATTACATGAAGCGTTCCACATTCACGTAACAGGATATTGGTAGGAAAGGATTGAGAAAGGAATGTGGAGAGGGTCATCTTAATGTGAGTTTATAGAATATGCGAGAAAAAATTATTAGATAGCTCGGACTGGGATTCGAACCCAGAACCTTCCGAAGACATGTCGGCTACTCTACCATTTGAGCTATCCGGTCTATACTAAATTTCCTTTCGCTTATTCTATATACATTAAGCCACACCATCCATCTTACGGTAAGCATTTTTACAAACATAAATAATGCTGTGAAGCGGGAAAGAATAGGAGTTACGGTAATTATTACATGAAGCGTTCCACATTCACGTAACAGGATATTGGTAGGAAAGGATTGAGAAAGGAATGTGGAGAGGGTCATCTTAATGTGAGTTTATAGAATATGCGAGAAAAAATTATATTAATTATGTATTTAAATATTACAAAATAATTTTAATTATTTAAAAATTTTATGATACTAAAATTAGCCGACGTTTATAATTTTTTTGTCTATTTTTGGTTCATGAAATTAGACCAAAAAAAATTTTTTTTTACATTGCATTTACAGTTTTTCTAATTTTTTATGAATGAAAATTAAAAAAAAAATTTTTTTCAATAATTTTTTCAATAAAAAAAATTGCAAAAATTTGTAGATGTCAAATAATTAAATTTTAATAAATGTTTTTATTCAGGGTCCTATTTAAATCATTACAGTAAAATGTTATTTAAAATATTCAATTTATTAATAGATAATTTTTATTAATAATAATACACACTTTGTTCATAACTATACAATTAAAAGTAACTTATTATAAATATAAACTAGACAAAAAATGTCTGCGGCAAGTAAATAAATAAATACAATCATTTCATTATATTCTACAGTTATAATTATGTTACATTTTTACTATACAATTTAAATAATTAATTAACGTTATTTTAAACGTTGAAATAATTAATTAACGTTATAATTACTAGGTTGTAATGTTATAAAATCAACATTTTCACCTTTAATATAAATGATTTTTCTAAGAACGTTCTCTAAAGACATTGGTACGGCATTAGTTCGTTGTACTTTTACTTTCCATAAATAAGTCATGTTTATACCGTTAATATTTATTTGTTCAGCGTCTATTAATTTGACAGTTAATAAATTTTTATTATCGCTAAAAAATATTTCTTGAATTCGAGCGAATTCACCGCTTTTAAGTTGTATATAACTATCATCCCATTTGATGCTTTTTTTATAGAACATAGTTGTGTAGATAATTTTTTTATAAACACATTTATTATAATATTTTTTATTTAAAGTACTTTTTGATGATACGCAGTCGGCTTGATTATAAAGTACACCATTACACATAGTACCCGTTAAAGACTCTTCAGTAGTAGAAAAAAGATTTTCACAAAAGGTTTTCACATTTCTATTTGTTATTTTAATATTTTCATCGAATTCCGTTTTCAAACTGTTTATATTAATCGATTTTTTAACAATTTGAAAGTCAACACCTTTAGGACCATTGACAAGCATTTTCAAAAAATGAATATTACCTTCGTGAGGGTATGTATAATTTGTCCATAAAGGGCCACTTTTACGCACCGAATCAACCGCATGCAATAGCAGGTGTACGTTTATTTCCATTATTTAAAAAATTTTTTTTTCCATAAATTATGATTTCATTTCTGCTATCTCCAAATGCATAATTGTCTAATATGAATCTATACATATGAAATACACAATACCCCCATGAAAAAAAAATTTTATAAATATATGTTCCGAAATATATAAAAATATTTTTTTAATATATTATAAATCTTTAAAAAATATATAAATTATGTATAGTAAATATATTTTTAATAACTAACTTTTGGCCGATTTCCATATATATTTTATACATTTAAAATATATTTTAGATACGTTAAAAATATATTTTTTTATATTTCAGCTATATTTTTTTTATGTATTTTAAAATATATCTAAAATATATGTAAAAATCGGCGAAAAGTTAGTTATTATAAAAAATTTTTTTTTGCATATTTTTTATATATTTATATATTGTTTATACATTTCATTTTTAATATATTTTAAATATGTTTTTTACATATTTCAAAATATATATATTTTTTTTATGGGGAAATTACTGCAGCTCCGATTATCATTTAAATTCTACTTTAACCACGGATGATAAATGAGCCGACTAAGTCGGTAAATTGAACTCTGCCTCGAATTTACTCTATCCGATTCAATGCATTTTAGCACGAAACACTGTGTTCAAAAATCGCATTAAATCGGGTTAGTTCGCATTGAATTTCAATCCGACTTCGATTGCTGGGACATCCACTACTGAAATTTTTTTTTCGCACATTGTATGGATACATCATAAATAAAATATGTTACACATAACTGTTTTAAATAAAATCATAAAATATCGTCATAAAATTCTACAATAAAAATAAAACTAAAAAATGTCAATAATGTAATAATTTTCTTCAAATAAATCACAGAACTTAAAACAGTAGTCGTAATTAATTTATTGTTAGTCTGGAACTTAGGTTTTGTAAATAACTAATTTTATCAGCAGTGTCATAATTTTCCATGATGGATTTCAAACGTGTATATACTTGAATATGCTCATTAAAAGCATTGTGCCAGCCTTCAAATACATTATCAGTCCAAACTTCATCTTGTAGAACTGCAAGATAACAATTCCATAATTTTATTGCAAACAATAGTTTATTATGTCTACCACCACGCCGTATTTTGCCAATCCAAACTTGTTCATCATATGTGAGTAAATCACTTGTAACAGGGTAATTTACCCTGTATCGGTAAAACCGATCACGCATGATAATTATTCGACGCAGCACTGGCGCGTCTCGGTCTTCGGGATCCATTAGCGTTAAGTGGGAGTAAGTCTGAGGTTTCTTGGCTGATCGCGTAGCTGAGGTGAGTTAGAAGTAGTGCAGTGCTCAGTTCAACAATATCAGTAGTCAAAAAGTCCAAGAAGGAAGCCAGTTTTGAACAAAGAGTTTCCTCAGCACAAATTTAACCAGGTATTGAGACTTTCACATTTTCGATGAGCCAAGGGGGTCGTATACCCGGCTCATCAATTTTACTACTTCTCATTATTAATCAAATTTTTGATAATTCAATTGTTTATAATATTTTGCCTAATAATAATTAAATAATTCATTAATTGTAATTAAATCTTATTCGTTAGCATTGTGAGCATTCTTCTTGGGGATCTTATACCCGAGGAATGTTCTAGACCTCTTGGGTTTGGAAGTCGTGAGTAATTAATTTATTGATTTGGCCAGTTCATAATTATTAACATCTTAAGATTGGTTTAAATAAATTTACTTCATTAATAAAACATTAATTTAATTTCTGAATATCGAGAATTATTCCAATCGGCGGCTCACGACCGGTCAAGCGTCGGTCACATACCCGAGGTCATATTTGCTACGCAGTTACGAACAACGGTGTCCATTTTGAGCGCACAAATTTCTTGTGAATTTTATTACGCAGAAAATATAAAAGTAACAATTGTACTATCAATACAATTTATAACAATTGAATTATCATTTATTAATATAATTTGTTATTGGAAATTATTTAATTATTTAAAAATATTTTATTTATTGAGAATCGGCCACTGAGTTTCGACGCCATTGAGATCGAATTACCCGTGGATAATTTTTCGTGAATTTATGTTACGTTGAGATAAAATTATTTTATTAATTATTTATTAATCGAAAAACTCCACACGGTCATTTTATATATTGAACTATTGAAAATTAAAATTATTATTTTATTGGAATTATTTATAAAAATATTTAACGGTGTGGATTAAGTCCCAGAAACGTAGTTAGAATTTTATAAAGAAATATTCTTAAGAATTTATTCAAAATTTAAGAAATAAATTACGAGTTGAATTGAAATAAATTTATGCGTCGATATTGTTCCTAAAAATTTATTTAATGTTGAGTATTAAACTCGTGGATAATTTGGAATAAATTCAAGCATCGGTTTTTAGTGTAGATTTTTTTGAGAATTAAATTATTAGTTGTGAAAATGGTTTACGATTTATTTGCGAGCTAATGACTGGAAATATTGTAGTAAAGTTAACGTTGTAAGTTTTGGAGTTCAATTTTATAAGTTTGGAAGTAAAAAGTAAAGTAGAGTCAGTGTGTGTGAATACGCGTGGGTTTTGTGTGTGAAGAAGTGTGGGTTATGTGTGTGTGAGTGTTAACAGCGTTCCTTCGCATACGATTAGTCTCTTTGCGGAGTGCTTCACTGTTATCTAAGAAGTTCTGGTCAGACGTTAGTTAGGCTGTTAATTTTAAGAGGTCCTGGTCAGCCGTTAGTCAGGCTGTTAGTTCTAAGAAGTTCTGGTCAGCCGTTAGTTAGGCTGTTAGTTTTAAGAGGTCCTGGTCAGCCGTTAGTTAGGCTGTTAATTTTAAGAAGTTCTGGTCAGCCGTTAGTTAGGCTGTTAATTTTAAGAGGTCCTGGTCAGCCGTTAGTTAGGCTGTTAGTTTTAAGAGGTCCTGGTCAGCCGTTAGTTAGGCTGTAGTCTTAAGTTGTTAATTGTAGTGTGAGTACGTGAGTGATCACCATTTGTTATTTTATATGGTTAATAAATATCGATATATTGTTAAATAAAAATTTATTTCTTTCAGATCACCTTCCTCCACTCTCTCTCCCTGTAGATTATAAGCTCAGCTCTGGTTTCCGGTTCCAGGAACCAAGATACAAAATCCTGGTGGCGCCCTTGTTAATTTAGAATCATTTTTGCTAGGTATTGTTTTATTTTATTAAATTAATTAAGGGGCCAATGAACAGGCATAAAACACCCGTTACACACTTAATTCCTCACTATTAGTATCATAAAAATAGCAGGACACAAGTTCTTCACAAGCATCGATGAAGTCTTTGATAGGCACAAATGCCAATGCCATTGAAATACGTGAATAACGTGCAAACGTCACATCAGTATTATAACGCGTTTGTAATCCGCATTGTTGAATTTGACGCCACAGACACTGTGTCATGTAGAAAAAACAACCAATGATATCAACACCAGAAAAACAATCCATAAAATCATCTATATATGCCATTTCAAAATCGATCATCATACGTTCAACTTGAACATTTTGTGATTCGTTTTATAAGACAGTCAAACACTTACTATAGATTGCTTTAGTTCAGCAGGGTGTAAGAATATACACTAATGGTAAATTTTTATTGTCCATACCATGAATAATATATAACTGAAAAAATACAGAAGGAGAAAACAGTTTTAAATGTCCCATCAGAAAACCAATGCTTACAATATTCTAGAAACTGTAAATTTTTTAATGTCTCAAACATTAAAAATCTTGAGTCACATCCACCGCTGTCATAAAATAAAAAATTCTTTGTTATTAGGGCTTATACATAATTGATTAGACAATATAATATCTCCACGTGTCGTAGGATTAGTAATTTGGAGAATAGATTTACGTCGAATACGCTGGATACGACGAGAAATAGATTCAATTTTTGGCATACGTGCAAAAACGGATGAATCAATTTTTAACTTCCCGCTAAGAAAATTGAAAATTTTCAAAAATCGGGAAGTTATTGTTTTTATCCCGTTTTTCAAAAATCGAGTTTTCATCAGATCTCGACGTTTTGAGGTCCTAGGAAGCTTCCCTGACTATTCCCGCGGTGGTGTGTGTGTGTGTGTGTGTTTTTTTTTTTTTTTTTTTTTTTTTTTTTGTAAAGAGGTACGAAAAAAGATCTTCAAAAGACACCGGTATCGTTAACTCTGCCACCCATCTTCCGGCAGATATCGATAGTCGGTAGTGTGGAGATTTTTACCCACTAAAAAAAACATTCCTCTTGCCCTCTCCCCTAGATGGTACGGGGAGGACTGGATTGGAACCGCGTTAGCATTACTTCAATCCAGTCGTGCTGCGTCACACGACGCCTACTCCTGGCTACTGGTCCCTTTCTGCGATTTTGTCTTTCAGGAGGTGCTGTGCATAAACTGCACCAGCTGACCAGTTTTCCTCTTGTTTGATCATATAGGTCACCAGGCTTGAGGGGGAGAGCCTGGTGCCTATGATCTCTTCGGTGCTTCTTCTGTAGTCCTTCCATCGAGCACACTCGAAGAATGTGTGTTCGGCGTCGTCGATTTTATCCGGGCAGTATTTACACGTTGGTGTGCTGTGCAAACCCATCTTGAAAAGATAGGCATTGAACTGCCCATGTCAAAACGACCATCTCGGTTTTATGTTTGGCGAGTTTCAGGTGATGCTTATCGAGCCAAGTCTCGACGGTGTCGATGGTTTCCCGAACTAGCAGTTCGGCCTCTTCCACGCTGTCCGCCACTATAGTGGCTGCAACGTCGTCTGCAAAGCCTGTTAGCTCTACTTGCTCTGGCAACGGGATTTCAAGAAGCTCGTCGTAGTCTGCGTTCCATAGATCAGGCCCCATTATTGAGCCTTGCGGCACGCCAGCCGTTATGGCGTATTCTTGTGGGCCTTCAGTAGTTTCCACTATTAGCTTTCTATCGTCAAGGTAGTTGTCGACTAGTGCCAGATTTTCTGGCTCCGCGTCAAACTTGTGCTCCAGAGCGTCTAAAATGTCTCCCCAATTTGCGCTGTTAAATGCGTTTTTGACATCTAGCGTGAGGAGAAGACATACTTTATGAGCTTTGAGGCTACCAGACCATGCTTGTGTTGCTGTCTTTATGACTTTCTTGATCGCTCCGACTGTCTAATGAACTTTCCGGAAGCCATGCTGGTTGGTGGCAAAACCTCCAGCACGGTCGATGTCGTCGCGAAGTCTCCCTTGTATGAGCTTCTCGAGCAGTTTTCCAGCAATGTCTAGCATACAGAGTGGTCTAAACGACGAAGGTGTTATGGGGGTTCCCTTACCTATGTCTAAGAGAACCAATCTCTGCCGTTTCCAGACCGCGGAAAAGGTGCCAGTTGCCAAGCATGCGTTGTAGGTCTTCAGGGGTAAGTCTGGGTATTCCAGGGCTATAATTTTGATCACCGATGCCAGGATGCCATCAGGTCCAGGTGCCTTTCCTGTTTTAAGTGACTTGGCCGCGTCTTGTAGTTCCTTAGTTGTGAAGGGCGTTACTTCGTTGTTTTTAGTGTAGTGTTTCTTCTCCCGCGGTGGGTGTTTGGGGAAAAGCTCCGCTACGATGCTATCCATTAAGGCTGGAGACTTCGGCGCCTCTGGTGAAGCCTTTCCAAGTCGTTTGGCGACAATTTGGTAGGCTTTACCCCAGATGTCATTGTCGAGATCGTTGCAGATCTCTTTCCACAACTTTGCTTTACTTGCTTTGATGGCTCGATTTAGCATCTTTTTGGCCTGCTTGTACTCTTTTGAATACAAGTCCTGGCTTGGGAGCGTTTGGCGGCTCTCGTTGCGCGGCGACGTAGTTGATGGCACATTTTGCGAAGTTCCGCTATGTCTGTTGACCACCAGTACGCCGGCCTGCGAAAACTCCGGTTTTTCAACCGCGGCATAGAGGCGTCACATGCGGCGGAAATCTCCTTCATCGTATTTAGTACTGTCCTTTCTGTCTCGCTGCATGTATCCGGAGTCGGGTTGTTCTGAAGGGTAGACCAGCTCCGTGCAAGTGAAGCTCGCAGTGCCTCTGGATCAAGCTTCCTGACATTCCACTTTCGCTTAGAAAGGTCGTGTTGTGGTACCGGAGCAGATGCCAATCCAACGTTAAATGTCACGAACTGGTGATCACTGTCACTGTATTTTTCGGATACTGTCCAGTTTTCAATCATGTTGGCAATTTTTGGAGTCGCCAACGAAATGTCGAGGATGGACTCTTGGTACCCCGGTCTTCTGAAAGTCGTGGTGCTCCCAGTATTTAGCACTATGAGGTCGAGTCTAGCCACGACGTCAGCGACCTCGTTGCTTCTGGTGTCGGAGAAATCAGCGCCCCATTCAGCCGATTTAGCATTGAAGTCACCAGCTACGATAACTTCGCCGTCGAACTTGGTGATCACATCCTCTATATTTGCCAGTTTCTGTCGGAACACACTAATCCCTTCGTTAGGTGAGAGATAGACGCTCATGAAGTAGGTTATGGGGGTTTGAATCCAGACAAAACCTGCTCCACTTCCGCTGTTGATGGTGGTAACGTTCTTTGTATTTGCAATCCAGATTGCCGCCGTGCCAGTTTTGTCTGCGAACCATGCTCTATCTTGGAGGTTTAGATATTGCTCACAGATGAAGTAAACGTCGATCCTCTCTTCAAAGACTCGCTGGCGAAGTAAATTTTGCGCCAACGCACATCTATTCAGGTTTCCTTGAAGTATGCGTGTCATTTCTGCCCTTTTGTAGCTTCGGCAAGTGCGGTGCGGAATACCTTACAAGCCCCGGAGCCTGGAATATGACATAAGCTATCTGGAGCTTCTTGTTCCTCTGTACAGAGGAAGCACTTTGGCTGTTCAACGCAGTCTGCAGCTTTGTGGTTTCCTCCTCCGCATTTAAAGCAGCACTTGCTTCTGTCAGGCCCCTTGCAGGAGTTCGTCGCGTGCCCGTATCCGAGACATCTGATGCAGCGTGTTACTTTTACAACTGGTCGAATGCGGCAGTTGACCCATCCGATCATTATACGAGCCTTGTCAAGGATTTTGAACGCGCTAGCCTCGTCTATCTCGCAGAAGGCTGCCCGGTTGCCCCGTCAAGTAGGCTTTGTCAAATTTACCCGTTTGATCTCCAGGCTGTCGGTGAAGTCACGTTTGAGTGCTTCGCGGACGTCGTTCTCAGTAGTGATGGCATCCAAGTCCAGGATCTCGATCGTTGCTTTTGGTGTAAGCGTTCTGACTGTACCGATGTTAGCAGTTGCTGTTTTTATCGCAGCCGTGAAAGCGATAGTGTCTTCAGTCTTGCGACCTGTTTCTAGAAGAACGCCCCCTCGCTTCGTTTGTTTGATAGACTTTATGTCTACTCCAGTCTCTGTCGGATTAACCTTGGCTTTGATTTCCTTGAGGAGATCGGCGTATGTTCGCCCTTCAGCTGGTTGGACAAGCACAGCTTTAGTTTTTATCTTCTTCCTCCTCGGTTTCTTGGAGCCAACATTGCTTGGCTGGTTTTGGGCTGTAGCAGATTGAGCCACTGGCTCCTGTTCTTCCTTTTTCTTGTTTTTCCGAGTCACTTTGGTCCAGGTATCACCCCGGGCTGTCTTCTTATGTGCTGGCTTATCGATTTCCGAGGAAGGGCTGGGCGTGGATAGCGGCCTCTTCTTGTTTTTCTCTTCTCTATGCTGTGTTTTCTCAGGAGTGACCGAAAACGTCTGGGATTTTTTGTTCAGATCCGGAGATGTTTGCGTGGTTCTCGCCGTCTTCGTTGCTGGTTTGTTGGCCAACTTATATGCCGTGGCAATGGACGCTGCTATTTTTCTGAGTTCATGGTGGAGATTTCGTTTATCCTTTATGAACTCAGCTAATTCTTCGATCTTGCTACCGAGCCGTTCCATTGGCGATTGTTGACCGGTGACAGTCGGTAGAGAGTTTATCCTCCCTCGGCATATGTGAGTGTTGACGGGAGCAACAGATCTTCCACCTATTGGAGGAAAGTTCGTTTGCTGTGCGTCTACTTCCATCAGAGCTGTTTCTTTACTCCCTGTAGCATTGCTAGCATTGCTAGACAGCAGAGCCATGGGGTCTACTCCACTGTTCAAACGGTCGCTTGATAACGACGAGTTCAGGCCCGTTTGTACGCCTTCCCTCGCTGGCACTGAGGTATCCCTCCTCTGCACCGTAGACGATGTTTGAAATTGTTCTGACATTTCCATACCATCTTTTGCTAGGTTTTGGTCCACCCCGAGTATTCTCTTTCCTCGGTACCCGACACATCTGACGTGCAGATATGCCGGGCGTTCCCCTATCCGCCACCTGGGGAGGCGCCCGATGCGGGACCCAGCAAGCCCGACACGAGGTGTGTGTGTGTGTGTGTGTGTGTGTGTGTGTGTGTGTATGTATGTATGTAAACCTCTCATAACTTTTGAACGGCTTGACCGATTTGATCACGGTTGGTGCCATTCGAAAGGGTTTAACTAAACTTAGATTTTGAATACAAGTTGAACCGATTCGGATTAATAGATTTTGAGAAATCTTAAAAAAACTGCGAAAAAAATTTTTCTAAATGTGGTTTTTTTTTAATAACTTTTAAACGGCTTAACCGATCAATTTCAAAAACTTATCAGCTCTTAACATAAAAAAACCACGTCGATCGCCATCAATCTGGTCAAAATCGGTTGATTCGTTCGTGAGTTATCATTGACGATAGAAATCGAAAAAAAGTTTTTTTTTCGAATTACACCGAAACTTGCGGTATAATCAATTTGTGTTCAAAAATGTATCATAGAATTTTAAAAACTGCGTCGAATGCTGCCAACTGCGTGAAAATTGGTTCATTCATTCAAAAGTTATTGCGGTTTAAAAAATAAAAAAATAGTGTTTTATTATTACCGTAACTCCTATTCTTTCCCGCTTCACAGCATTATTTATATTTGTAAAAATGCTTGCCGTAAGACGGACGGTGTGGCTTAATGTATATAGAATAAGCGAAAGGAAATTTAGTATAGAACGGATAGCTCAAATGGTAGAGTAGCCGACATGTCTTCGGAAGGTTCTGGGTTCGAATCCCAGTCCGAGCTATCTAATAATTTTTTTTCGCATATTCTATAAACTCACATTAAGATGATCCTCTCCACATTCCTTTCTCAATCCTTCCCTACCAATATCCTGTTACGTGAATGTGGAACGCTTCACGTAATAATTACCGTAACGCCTATTGTTTCCCGCTTCACAGCATTATTTATATTTGTAATATATATATATTTAACTTATATCAGACTTTTAAGTTCGGAGAGCTCAAAACTACCCGAAAATTACATTTTTGAGCTCTTTGAGCTCAAAATTGTAATACGTGCAATTTTGAGTGCTTAATTACGAAAGAAGTGAGAAGTTAAAGGGATGGCCTTCAGGGTCAACCGTTCTCCTAATTTTTTTTAATTCACTTGAAATAATTTTAACAGGTTTGTCAATTGATTTTTTTGCACATTTAATTATTTTTGCCGTTATGAGATCAATTTTAAGTTTAACAGCATCACCAGCATGAGCATGAACAGATATAGCTCCAACGATATTTCCTAAAAATTAAAATAATAAACATAGAAATAATGACAAAAAATAAAGAATGTTATAATCAAGCAACTTTAAATAACCAACTACTACGATTGTCACTATCAGTATGAATAATACACCGACATTGTATGTTCGTTTTATATTCACTACACCACCATGTGATATTTGTTGTCTTAATTTTATGCCGAGTATACGTGTAACCATCGTTTACAAATCGTTTATTACCTTTGTTAGATTCAATAAATTTTAATGCCATTAAAATATTATACTAACGAAATATATAATTTATAATAAAATGTAAGTATTATTTGCTTCACTGACTTTTCATTAATGCTACCTGATTAAAAAATAGTATTGAGATGAAGAAGAAAGTATCAGTTTTCTAGTCAACCCAATACTTTTCAATATTTATAACTTCCGGCTGAGAAAATCTAAGATTTCCAAAAATCGGGAAAATATTGGTTCTACCCCGTTTTGCAAAAATCGAGTTTTCATCAGATCTCGACGTTTAAAGGTCACAGAAACCTTCCCTGACTATCCCTGCGAGGGTGTCACTATGTCTGTATGTGTGTGTGTGTGTGTTTTTTTTTCAGAGGGGGGAATCCTTTTTGCGGATTCCAGGCATAGCTGTTTCGCCTGGATATGTGAAGACTCGACGCAGCGTCATACTAAAACTCGAGGCTAACACCCTTACTCCCTTAACCCTAAACCCCTTTTCTTCTTTCCTCTAATCCCTCATGGGAACCACCGTCAGGAATTTCTTCGTGAGGGGAGGAACAAGCTACTGCTCTTCCTTCTGGTGGCTAAGGTGTTAACTACTTTCCTTCTATCTTCGGATATTTGCTATTCTTCTTTCGGTGGAACGCAAGTCTTTGAGGACTTCTGTTGCAAACGTGTTGGTAGCGTTTCAGGCAGCTTCTGATGACAACATTGCATCCACTAGTGAATCTGGTTGCATTCTCTGGTTTAGGATCCTCTCCTACTCTTCACGCTGTGGATCGAAACGAGGACATATAAAGAAGACGTGCTCCGCATCTTCAGCAACTCCTGGGCAGGACGGGCACTACGAAGAGTCATCGTGCTTAAAGCGGTGTAGATACTCTCGAAAACACCCGTGTCCCAACAACATCTGCGTAAGGTAGTGATTGACCTCAGCGTGATTCCGGTTAAGCCAAATGTCGATCCGAGGTATGAGGCGATGGGTCCACCTACCCTTCTCGGTAGCATCCCATTGTAGTTGCCATCGGCCTACGCTGTTATGCCGCTCTTCAATTCTAAGTTCTTTAGGGCTCAGTGTAGTTGACCTTTTTCGTTGGTAAAGGGCTCGTCTTTACTCTGCTAGAATTCTAAGAGGTAGAGTTCCGGCAATGACGCACACTGCTTCTTCTGAAATAGTGCGGAAGGCACTAGCTACTCGTAGGGCACTCAATCGATATACTGGCCTAGCTTTTCTCAATGATTCTTAGGTTTCCAGTGCATCAGCCCAAATGGATATTCCGTAAGTGAGCACTGATGTGACTACTGATGACAATAGTAGCCTCCTGCTCTGCATTGGGCCTCCAATGTTAGGCATAAGCCGTGCGAGACTAGCCTTCACTACTGACGCTTTGTCACCGACGTGTTCCACCTGCTGCTTAAAGTTGAGTCGGGCATCCAGCATCACTCCCAGATAACGGATAAATGGTTGTGATGTGGTTTCTTGTTCTCCGACTCTCAACTTGATAGTTTCTACCGTTTTTCTACTGGTGATGAGCACTGCCTCGGTTTTATGCTTGGCTAGTTGCAAGTTCACCATGTCCATCCACAAATTGACTCGTCTGAATGTAATATCAAATTTCATTTCTATCTCTTCGAGGTACTTTGCGACGATTACGAAAGCTACGTCATCCGCATATGCTACAAGTTTTACTCCCGTAAGCAATGCTATTCTCAGAAAGCCATCATACATGATGTTCCATAGCAGAGGACCTAAAACTGATCCCTGTAGCACTCCTCCGGTGATTTCGTACTTTTCCGTACTGTTTTTGTGTCATATTTCAGAACCCGATTCGTGAAGTAGCTTGCTACCATTCTGCGAAGGTATACTGGTACGTTTTTTTTTTCTAGAGCCCGCATAACGCAGTCCCAGTTAGCGGAGTTTAAAGCATTCTTGATGTCCAAAGCAGCCACCACGCAGTATTTCTTCTTTCCACCCTTCTATCTCGTTCCGGCGATTGCATCCTTGGCTGTATCAACAACCAATTTGATTGCATCCAGAGATGACCGTCCTTTTCGGAAACCAAACTGGTTCTCTGCCAGGAGTGGATCGACGACAGCCTTTATTCTCTGATGAATTATGCGCTTGAATATCTTGCCGGCCGTGTCTAACATGCAGAGTGGTCGGTAGGATGACGGTTCTTCCAGCGGCTTTTTCCCCTTCGGAAGTAGCACAAGTCGTTGTTGTTTCCACTTCTGGGAAAAAGTTCCTTCCTTCAGGCATGTATCGTAAACGTCCAGGAATAATGCCGGTGCTGCCCTAAGGATTGATTTCAGGGCAATATTAGGGATTCCGTCCAATCCCGGCGCGATATTATTCCCTACTCGATTGCCTGCCTCTATTAACTCGTCCAACGTGATAGATGGGATGTCTTCAGGGTTGAGCTGCTCCAACTTGTAGGTGAATACCGGCTGTTGAGGAAACAGCGCAGTAACAATCTCCTCTAGGAGCTGTGGACACGTAGATGATGGCATTGGCTGGCATTTGAGGTGGGTCATAACCACCTTATTCGGTCTGCCCCATGGATCTTTCTCTACTTCTGCGCCCAGTTCCTTCCAGCAGCGTCTTTTGCTTTCTTTAATGGCTCTGTTTAGTTCTCGATGGGCCTTTTTATACTCTGCCAACAGCTCTGCGGAGTTAGGTCGTCTGTAGCCACGCTGAGACTTCCTGCTTTTTTTAAGACACTCTGAACGTAGAATGCTAATGTGATCGTTCCACCAGTGCACCGAAGGTCTTGTATTCATGCCACGTTTCCGAGACATACTGGCATCCCAAGCCTGGGTGACTCTTCGGTCGGTGTTTCGGTCGGGTGACTCGCGTGTCACCGGTGTTAAGAAGTATCACGTCCAGTGTGGCCTTTGCCTCGAATAGTGCTTTTCCACGTGTATTAGTGAGTTTGCTGCCCCAGTCTGCTGCCCAGGAATTGAAGTCACCAGCTATTGTCACGGAAAGTGTTTTCTTGCGTCCTCAGTTACCCGATCAAGGAAGTCTTCAAACTGTTTATAAGAGAGACTAGGTGGTGCATAGCAACTGTAGAAGCGGAGGCCACCTACCCATGCTGCTATGAAACTAGCTTCTTTATTGTTGACTGTTCTCTGAAAAGAACATTTACCGCAGGAAGAGATGACGGCTTTGTTAGTGCTATCGGATTCCCAGGGTTGGTTATTCAGGTGTATATAAGGCTCACTTATAAGTGCTAAGTCTGCCTCTAATTCGCGCACAGTTTGCATGAGCAGGTCATGCGCAGCCTCACAATGATTGAGGTTGAGCTGCAATATCTTCATGTTCTTGGCTTCGTCATCTTCTGGAGCGCTTCTTGGAAGACGGGGCATTTGTTCGTGCATGCATGGTGAGCCGCCTTTTCTACGCCGTGCCGTTCAATGCACAGTGCACATTTAGCTGGATTTTTCCAATCAGCAATTTTGTGTCCTTCTTTTCCGCACCTTATGCAGTGCTTAGACCGGTCGACTTCGCTTTTGCACTGCGATCCGAAGTGCCCAAAGTGCCAGCATTTGAAGCATTGTATGGGTTTTTTCGTTGCTCTCATTTGGCAATTGACCCAGCCGATCCTTATTTTGCAGTTTCCCTCCAGTAACTTCTGTTCTGCAGCTGCTGCTAGTGACACTATGGCTGTCTGCGTACCCCTATAGGCTTTACGGATCTTGATTGCCTCTAGTAGGATTTCACAACTTTCTCCAGCTTCCCCCTTTAGAGCGGTCTGAATATGCTCTTTCGTCGTGTCATCATCGACATCTCGGATCTTGATGGTCTCCTGTGGCCCTTTGCAGATCACTTTGGCCTTCTCCTTAAGGATGTCTGCGATCGTCTTTTGGAGGGCTTGGCCTTTGTCAGTGCACTTCCTCGAAATCGTAATCAACAAGTCGCCACTTCTGGTCTTGTTGATCTTATCCACAGTTGAACGAACCTGCTCATCTGGGACGTCCTGCTTTATGCGACGCAGAATCTTGGCATATTTTGTTTTCTTGGCCGGGCGGATGATCAGTGCGTCGGGTCTGATCCATTTGCATGGTTTTTTCCGCTTAGGCTCTGGCCTGGGCTCCTTCGGCGGCTGCTTTGAGAGTTGCTGTCTAGCTAGCTTCCTCTTTTTCTTAGATTGTACTTTGAAACACTAAATTTTTTTGCTTAATTTAAAAAATTAATTATTTAGACCATTAAACCTCGCGGATAAGAAATAATCGCCTAAACTTCTAAAAATTAGGATTCGCTGCTCTGGGATATTCCGCTCCCGTGAACCAATGAGTGTCTTTATCTTTAGATGATTTTATTAGTTTGAGACAGAAGTTCTCACGGGTGCCAGTTAATTTATTTGACTCACTTACAATTTTTAACTGCAACGATGACCCTTCGTCTTTGATTGACCCTTTGGCAGGTTGTAAATAGATAGTCGTAGTAAATAGATAGGTGAATAGTGGTAGTTTAGTAATAGTTTATAGCGGTGATAACAATACACTTAACTTGATTACACAAAATAAGCACTTTTAATATAAACTTGTGGTATTTCGGTAATGTAACTTAACAAAATAGCATATTTGTAACAATAGAATGAATATTATTTAATATTAGAAATATAAGAGTGAATTAGTAGTAAATTATGGTGAATAGTCACCTAATAGTAGTAAAAAAGGAATATAGGATTAATTGATAGTAAGTTTTAGTGATCAATCACCTAATGGTGGTAATAGTGGTATAGTAATAAATTGACTAAGAAATATCTAACTAAGCAATATCTAGACTAAGCAAATATATAAATAAATAAATTGACTAAGCAATATCTAAGTGGTGGTTGACACCGGGGGATAGATCGAAGTGTCGATCAATGCTCAGGTTTTGAGGCTCGTAGCTGATTTTTCCCTCCTCGTGTCGTCTTGTGACGTCACGGGGGCTACACATAAATTTAGCTAGTGTCGGTAACGGAAATTTCGGGTGGTAGTTCGCCAGGCTGATAAAATTGGGACATTTTGCAGTGTCTCAACTCCTTCCCAATCAGTCGCCTTCTTAGGTTCGTCACCCTGCCCTGCCACTCGTTGGGGAGGGCTTTTTTTTTTTCAAGTCCTTCTTCTTTGTAGCTTTGACGGTTGGCTCTGGCGAATGTCGGTCCTTTCTCTTTCCAGGCCTTGAGTCAGTTTCACTCTTGTCCTCAGCAGCAGTTTCGCTGTCACCGTCGGCTCCATCATCCACTGCTTTTCTGAGCAAGGCCTCGTGACGTTGTCAAAATAATTTGGCAACGCAGGTAAGCTCAAAGATTCGGGGACTAGACTAGACAGAAGAACGAACGAGACTCTTGTAAGGGGGATAAGTGTTATGGCTCAAACAGGTCTTACGGCTGCACCTCCCCGCATGGGCCCCACTGGTGACTGGTCGGGTTATCATTATATTACCGATCAGGCTAACGCAGTCGTTAATTGGGTTGATACAGTTAACTAAGTACGAGGACAGATTGACATTAAAATCAACTCAATTCACATCTGTCCTATGATAGCGTAAATGCTTGAGGACAGGTTTTTCCTTGCCGGCAAACTTAACTGTGTATTTCCTATGTGAGGGTAGGGTAGATATACGTGCGTGTATAGCTCTTTTGAGCCCAGGAAACGGCCTCTTCGGAGGTAGGCGAAAGCCTCGCCATATATTCCTCGTCCACTGCTTTGGCGGAAGTAACTATGACTCTCTTGAGGGAGTGAGGGCGAACTCAAGAGAACATAGTCAAGCAAGCAATTTCCTTTCCGTGGGTTCCGCCATAAGTAAGGTAACATTGAAAGGCATCCCTCGATGCGTTACCCCAAACTAAAAATTGCCACTGCGCTTTCTATTGCTGTTCTTTTATGATATTTTGGAAAGCAATACGTCCCGTCAAAAGGGATACGAATGAAGCAAGTGACTTCCTTTCATGGAGTTTGATAAGTAGGTAGTGTGACCCTAGTCATGTTATTGAAAATCAAAAGTCACCACTGCAAGGTAGAGCAACCTAACTCTGGTAGGAACTCTCCCCATGGGAGCTTCTTTATTATTATCTTGTTATTATCATTGGTCACCAGAGAAAGGGAAGTTACGCCCCCTGCCTGCTCGAGTACGGTGTTAGTTGGACCTTGCGACTCTCACCAAGAAAACTATACTTCCAATGTCTAATCTCTGGCCTACTAGCTTAGAACAGAGCAACGGATTTGGATTATAGAGTTAATGCAAGGTAGAAGACTGCGAAGGCACCTCGCCCTATTACTCAAGGGATATACATCAGCAGGCTGGAGCATCATAAGTTGCGGTCCAGCCGGATCTAAATTACGTAAAGGCCAAAACGGCCAAGGTAGACAGGGCTACCAAAGACAGAACGAGGTTGTCAATGGCTGAACACGGCTGCCAAAGGTAGAGGGGACTACCAAGGTAGAAGGTGGCTACCTGAGTAAACCAAACAATGCAGGATGATGGGTTCTCGTCCTGCACTATAACCCCAAGTGGGGAGTGCAAGTCACTCATCTTGCCCACAGTCGTAGATCACGGGGGACCGCATAGCTGGTTGTGACAGCTGATGATCTGAGTAAAATCCTCCGGCTGATTCCTCATGGGGAGGCTCAGCTAAGTTCTGCCCCGGTTATCCGAGGGTTTCTACGGAACACGTAACCACCCGAGGTAACATGAGAGGTTCCTTCCTGCCCCGATTTCCAAGGATATCACGCAGCACTTAATCTGTGAGTCTTTTCGTTGAAAGTATAAAGGCCGGAGGTAGTGTGTAGTGAATGTTGCAGAACACTGTCATGTTTCTGCACAATTCCTGTATTGTGTGATCACCTGAGGAGACGATGGAGGTTTGTGCACTCAGAGAACTAGTCGTGTGTGGGTGTGCGTGTGCTTCAGCATGCGCGCCCCATGCATGACTTTTTTCTCGTTAAGGAGATTTTTCGTTTGTTTTCTTTCATTATACTTTTCGGAAGCAATATGAATGAATTTCCGGCGGGGACCCTGGAGAGTTTGTTCGCATCTTTATTATTATCTTATTTTATTATATCTTCTAAAGCAATACGAATGGATTTCTGACAGGCACCGCAACAAAACCCTGCTCCGCTATACCGGTGACAAGCCCGGGGCCCTGTCTATGACGGGGAAGGAGAAGTCGGAGGAGTAAAACCTCGTGAAAAAACCAGGTCCATCTGGCTCCGGATAGTAGCAACCTGTAAGGGCCCCTGACTTGGGTGACGGTCCTACTTCATTTACCTTAGTGCTCTGCGTGTCACGGGTCAATAGTTTTGTACCAGTAGGAATACCTACTGCGCTCGCTTGCTAATGGCTCTTATGTGGCAGATCGCAATCACGGTAAATGCGACCACGAACACCATAGTGGACATATGTCCCATTCATTGTGAGTCGGCCCTGTCACTCTTGCCAAGGGGTTATGCAGCACTTAATCTGTGAGTCTTTTTCTTCAAAGAGAAGGGCCGGAGGTCGTGTGCGGTGGACGTGGTATGCGCAAGCTGCCGGGTTCTCCGTGCAATTCCTGTGTCTGTGTATCGCCTTTGACTGAGTGGGAGGGATGCAGCTTACTGCCCCGGTCTCTGAGGGTTTACACCCAAGGTGACTGAGAGGTTCTTTTTACCTTTTCAGCTAACCTAAAAAGCTAAGCTTGACTTACGTAGCGAGGGCTTGTAAGGCAGGGGGGTTGCAAACCCTGTCACCAACGTAGCGGTACCATGCGTCCGGCAACAAGTGGTTTCGTTAAACGCGAGCGCCGGGGGGAGAAGCGGTTGTAGGTGTTACCAGCTCCTACAAATTTAACAAATTGGTCAGGAAAATACGGCAAAGCCTCGGATAGGTGACGCACCCACGTTCAGTGGTCACCAAACTCTTTCGACCGTTCGACGGAGCGCCAGAATAGCCAACCGCGTTTCTCCGAACGAGCTGCTATCTGACGCTCCTGTTCATCGCCGGCCCGCGAATTCGGCATCGCGATCGCGTTCGTGTAAGCTCGCGGAAGGATTACGTATGAAACAGCTAATGCCTCTAGCTACGCGACCCTGTTTGGTTAAACTCACGCGATTGAACTTAGAAGAGGTAAATCCAAGTAGAAAGGGGGTTTCCGAATTTTACTCGCGAAGCATCGACCGGCGAAGATGCCTAGGGACGACTAAAAACACCCTCAGAGGGTCCGCGAACTCGGCAAACTTAGATGGGCTCGCGCCGGGCGTTAGGTCAAATCGAAAGTCTCCGCACGCGACCCGGGGAATGGAGGTTGAAGGTTTTCGAGTTTTGCAGGCGAATTTGCGGAACGACGAAGCTGGGACTCTGGAGGCGAGTCAGTTGTGGGAGGAAAAACGTATTGATGTTCTCCTTCTACAAGAGCCATACGCAGTACATAGTAATAATAGTTTCAAAATACCTGGGTTCGGTTGCGGCATACAAGTTGCTGCCGAAACCAGGTCTAGGCCATATGCGGCCATTTGCTTAACGAATCCTAAATACCACTTGCTGGTTTTATCACAACTTAGTACAACTCACTGCGTATACGCTCAGATCATGGGACCTGACACATCGTTCTTCGTAGTCTCGGCATACTTCCAGTACAAAGATGAAATAGACATGCATTTAAAGCACTTAGAGAAAGTGGTCCGAGCACTGAGAGGGAAACGGGTATTAATATCAATGGACGCGAACGCGAAATCCGAGAGATGGGGATCCGAAACTGACGACGCGAGTGGCGAAAAGTTAGAGCAATTTATTGACGCACACGAGTTAGAGATAATCAACAACGCGAGGGAGGGTCCGACGTTTGAATCAACTAATGGGAGTTCGTATATCGATGTGACACTCGTCACGCCTAAACTCGCGAGTAGCATTCTTAGCTGGTCCATTAAGAGAAGTTGGGTGCAGAATACTGACCACTACCCGATCGAGATCACTCTAGGAGCAAAGTCGGGGGAGAAGGATGGCGCAATGGCAGACCCCAAGAGGTTCAACTTAACGTTGGCCAATTGGGAAAAGTTTGACGAAATCCTTTTCTCGTGTGCGTGCACAAACCTTGATGGCCTTGGAGTGGAATCGGTTGAGGACGTGGAAAGGTATGCTTCTGCTTTTGGCAAATCAATTTTAGAAGCTTGCGAAGCCGCGATTCCGCGTAGGAAAACCCATGTAAAATCATACCCATGGTGGACCAGGAAATTAACACGCGCGAAGAAGCTGGTGAACAAAGCCAGACGGGTATATCAAAGGGAAAGGGACGAATTAGTTAAAAATACCCTAAGCGTCAAATACAGAACACTACGGAAACAATACTCGACAGACATAAAGCGGACGAGGGAAAGCAGCTGGCAGGACTTCGTTACGAAGAAAGGTAATCAAGAAAAGTGGGGTCCTATTTACAGAACCTGCGCAGAAAAAGTTAGAGTCAAAAGTGCAATGCGCACACTAAATCGTAACGGAGCATCCACGGAAAACTTTAAGGAAACAGCCAGGTGTTTTCTCGAGACGCATATTGTAGACGATGACCAGGACAACGAAACCCCCGATCAGGAAAAGATTAGAGCCAACACAATTTTACTACCTGACACCGCGGACGCCGAACCGTTCACCCCGCGCGAACTGGACAAAGTCTTAAAAACACTGAAAAACAAGAAGGCCCCGGGGCCGGACTTAATAGAAAACGAGGTAGTTAAACGCGCAGGGGTTATCCTTCGCGAACAGTTCTTAGAGTTATATAATGCTTGCTTGGCGCTAGGAGCATTCCCAAAAGAGTGGAAGAAGGGGGCAATCATAATGTTAGTTAAAAGCACCGACAAAAACGCAAATGACCCTAAATCTTATCAGCCAATTTGCCTCCTTTCGGGTTTAGGTAAGGTGTTCGAAAAGCTCATCAAAGAGCGACTTACTACCAGTCTTAGTGGAGGGGAACATTTCGAGCCAACAGTTTGGCTTTACAGCCAAAAAGTCGACGGAAGATGCAATTGTGGAGATGCACCGATTTGTAGACACTTCAGAGAAGAGACTGGTGGTCGGACTTCTCTTCGATATCTCTGGCACTTTTGACAACGTGTGGTGGCCGTTAGTACTCGAGGGCCTCAAGGCCAGAGGCTGCCCTAGCAATATTTACGCGGTAATTCGGAATTACTTTGAGGACAGATCGGTCACGCTGTCATGGGGTTTTGGTAGCGAATCGAAAACGCCAACGCGAGGGTGCCCTCAAGGATCAGTGCTAGGACCATTATTTTGGAACATCATGTTCGACGATCTCCTCAAGAGACTCGAACTGACAGAACACGGAAATAAATTTGTTGCGTTTGCTGACGATTTGCTCGTCTTAGTAGAAGGCTCTTCAAGAAAAGAAATAGAGCGTAATAGTCAAGTAGTAGTAGATAAGATACTGGAATGGTCTGTTCCGCAAAGCTCGAGCTGTCGAAGTCGAAGACTGAAGCCATCTTCCTCAAGAACGAATTTGTACATCGCGGTCCACGTAAGGACAAAAAGAGCCCGTACCCCTATGAAGCAAAAGGACGACAGAGAAAGCCCAAATACGATAACAAACCGCCAAAAATAATGATAAGAGACTCCAAAGTCAAATTCAAATCAAGCGTTAGATACTTAGGGGTACACTTCGACGAGGGCCTCAAAGTGAAAAATCACATTAAAACAAGGCGCGCGAAACTAAGTAGGGTATTCGGGCGCATGCGGCGTATTGCGCGGGCAGAATGGGGATTGCGATACCTAGCTATGTCCACCATATACAAGGGTTTCTTTATGCCTGTCGTCACATATGCGGCGGCAGCTTGGAGTGACCGTTGCGATAGGGAGGACTGGAGACATCTTCGAGTACTTCAGCGTCAAGCGCTAATAACAACAACTACTGCCTACAGGACAGTTTCGCTTGACGGGATTTGCGTAGTCGCGGATGCAGTGCCCATTCAGCGCGTAATAGACAAACGGTGCGCGCGATACAACTTCCGTAACGGCAAACAGGCTACCCTTGGGAACGTCACCGTGCAGCCAGATGCGGAGGATCGCCTTGTCACCCTTAGAACTGAAACCATACGTCGGTGGCAAGAAAAATGGGATACATCAGAAAACGGCTGCGAAAGTAAAGTCTTATTTCCAGACGTAGCAGAGCGTCTAACAAACAAATGGATCAGCCCTAACTTCTGGCTGAACCAAATCCTAACTGGCCACGGTTGCTTTAGAGAATACCAATACAAGTACGAACATACGAGTAGTAGATTCTGCGACGAGTGTAGGGAGAATGGGTTAGGAGAAAGGGTCGACAACGTGGAGCACTTAATGCTTGAATGCCATGAGTACGAGCCTCGACGTTAGGTGCTCAAGGACATATGGGGTGGGAACGCGGAGAGGGCGAGCGTTGCGCGTGCGATTGCCACATCTCAAAGTAACTTCAAGCTTTTAAAAGGTTTCAGTAAAGTAGTAATGTGCTGCAAACTCCAAACCCAACTAGCTAATGAAAACGCGACTAGGGACGAGACTCAACAGACATCCACCTAGGTAGAGTCGGAGCGCCTAGGCACAAGCGATATGCTCCACACAATTGTGAGGACAGTATAAAGCTTTGGATGACTGCCGTAGAATAAGTTAGGGAAAATGACCACAAATAACACAAGTGCCCGGGCACCCTACACACGCAAACACTTACACGTAAAATCATATTTTACACACAACACATTACACAAACGACATGGTCTTCAATCGACTCCGCCTCACCGTGGTTCCCGCTGGATACTGCTCATATTCTGTGGGTACATCTTGATGTGCCTACAGGGAATGAGTTGCCAGAGGAGTCGATGAGAGTTGCACACACTTACAATTGTACGCAACTCTTGCAGCTGTTCAATGAATGTGTATAAACACAAGAGAGCAGCGGTTTTTCCTTGTCTTACGGCTGTACCTCCCCGCATGGGCCCCGCTGGTAACTGGTCGGGTTTTATTATATTACCGATCAGGCGAACGCAGTCGTTGAATGGGTTAATACAGTTAACTCAGTTGAGTACGAGGACAGATTAACATTAAATTCAATTCAATTCACATCTGTTTTATGATAGCGTAAATGCTTGAGGGCAGTGTTTTTTCTTGCCAGCAAACTTGGCTGTGTATTTTCTATGTGAGGGTAGGATAGATATATGTGCGTGTATAGCTCTTTTGAGCCCAGGAAACGGCCTCTTCGGAGGTAGGCGAAAGCCTTGCCATATATTCTTCGTCCATTGCTTCTACTTACAATTGTACGAAACTCTTGCAGCTGTTCAATGAATGTGTATAAACACAAGAGAGCAGCGATTTTTCCTTGTCCGCGAACTGGGCTGTGTTCTCGCTATGGTTGGGGTAGGACAAATATACGTGCGTGTATAGCTTTTTTGAGCCCAGGAAACGGCCTCTTTGGAGGTAGGCGAAAGCTGTAAATATGAAAAAACTATTTTATGTATTTAATTTACTTCTCAGAAACCAGTGATGTATAAAAATAATTACCATGTTTTCTTAGTGAATACAAGAATGATTGTAATTAGCTTGGTAATGAGCTTGAGTAATACGATTAGAAGTCCAACTCGATCATACCAGACAAGTCCAACTACTACTCTTTTAATGACATCGAGACTTATTGTGAACGTTTTTAAAAAGAAAGACGATCAATAATAAGTTTAATTTTTTTTTATAGATACACACATTTACAGTAAATGTGAAAACTTTATGAAACATAAAATGCATTAGAACTTTATTTTTCTTCAGTTGCCATAACATCGTCTGGGAATATTTATTATATTACATGTTTCTTCTATTTTATGTAAAATTTCTGGTCGTACTATTAAATTAGGTTTACAAACACATAAGTCATTAGTGATTTGACACTCATAAATATGATGAACAGTAACATGTCTAGTAGAGTGAAAAAATTTCCCTGTATGTTTGATTTCTTTATAAAATATAATAATTTCTCCTCCTCCATTCATATTTTGAAGGGAACAAATATTGTTAATAATTTCATTTGTTCCATTTCTTAATATTATTATCGTATCATTTATTTTTTGACATAATCGATAGTTTTCAGAAGTATAACGATTTCCTTTATAAATGAATTTGTAATATACTTTGCATTTTGCAGGAGTAAATCCAATCACTTTTGTTTCCAACTCACTTAAATTATATTTTTTACCTTTCCCTACTAAAACACAGTCATCAATTTTGAAGATATTTTTCAGTCTACCTGTCAAGTTTCGTTCAGAAAATTTTTGAAAAGCATTACTCAATTCAAACTGGTCACTCAATAACGGTAGGGATTTGTGAAAAAAATATTTTCTTGCAACTTGCAAACATACGTGATTTGGATTTTTTTCCATTTTCAAAACAAAATGATTTTCATTTTCAAAGGAAAACGTATTATGAGCCTATAATGGACCTAAGTTAATTACATTGTTTACAAAGTCTAGAAGCAAATGTACATTATAAGTCATATTCTCTTCTCCAAAATATTCTTGATAGTAAAGAAACATATCGGATCAGTAGTTCATTTGCAATTTTCAGCATATGACTTGTAATTTTTTTTTCTAATAATATTGTTCTAGCTTCGACTAGTAACGCCCAGTGATCCAAGTATTTTTGAGGAAGTATTTTATTTAAGCACGGTAATGAGTAAAAGATTAACCACGAACACCATTCTGTAGCTTTCCACATGCTCCTCTCGGTTATATCTCGAGATGATCGAGATATTGATAATGGGTGCATTAAACTTCAATAAGATTTCATTTATCGCAGCTAATTGATTAGGATTTCCTATATAATATGGTTTTTCAAATGAGAAAAATAATAATTCTGCATGTTGTTTTACAGTTCCAAGTAACAGTAAATGTAAATAGTCTGGAGACATTCTGCAAGCTAAATCAAAGTATTCCAGATTCATTAATTGTGAAGGACCCCAAACACCTTTTACATTTTCTCTATAGAGTCATGTGGGGCAAGTGTACGCAGCGGGTAAGTGTGCGCAGGTTTCTTTTTTATGAAACCGTTGACAGTAGAGTAGGGGAACTGACGGCCTTCAGTAGTCACTACGACGTTGGATAAAAGACTAGAGTCTCGTCTGACAAGGTTACGTAGTTTCAGTAATATTGGTAAGTAAAATTTTTGGTTATAATTCTTACGATTTTTCTTAATTTTCAATTCACATACTTTTATATTCGTGTTGCGTAAATTAGCATTGATTGTACTTAAGTATGCTCAATTGTGTATCTAGTTTTATTAATTACTCATTAAAACTTGGTAAAATGACGCAACAATACTTAATTTTAACCTAATTCTGTATAGGCAGTTTGGGTTAAGTGTGCGCATAAGCTTGTGGGGTAAGAATACGCATCTTTCAATGCGTACTTTTACCCCGAGAGTGACATTTCTTTGTGTATTGACAATTATTTTTATTTGTTTCAGTTTACTCTTATCAAGTTAAATATTATCTAAAAAAACAACAATGCCTTGAAATTATAAGCGGAAGGCTCCGCACAGATCCGTTGTTTCAAGTGATCAATTTGATGCTGCAAAAAAATTGATTGCTGAAGGTTTGAGTAAAAGAAAAGCAGCTGAACAAGTTGGAATAAAAGAGAGTACCCTGAGAAAACGTTTGAAATCTGGCTCAACTGCAGCAAAATTAGGAAGATATACTCCAACATTCACCGTTGAGCAAGAAAATGAGATTTATAACTATTTAAAAAGATCTGATGAACTCTATTATGGTCTTAATATGACTACTTTAAGAACAGTGATCTACGAGTATGCCGAAACAAATCATATTTCTCACCGTTTCAATCAGAAATCAAAGATGGCTGGACGTGATTGGGTATATGGTTTTTTAAAAAGACACCCTGTCTTAAATCTACGACAACCCACGCAAACTAGCATAGCTAGAGCAATGGGTTTTAATCGCATTCAAGTTAATCAGTTTTACGATAACTTACAGAGTCTTCAAGATAAATATAAGTTTAAGCCTAGTCGAATTTATAATATGGATGAGGGCGGTATCAATACTGTACCAAAGTATTGGAATGGTTTCTGATTCTGGATTCATAAAAAATAATCTGTTCTTGGAATATTTCCACCACTTCAAAGAAAACGTACAGCCAACTAAAGAGAATCCAGTACTGTTGATATTAGATAACCACAGTAGTCACCTCTCTTTAGCTGCTATCAACTTTTGTCGTGACAATGGTATCCACTTACTTACGCTTCCACCACACAGTAGCCACAAAATACAACCCTTAGATCGTGGATTTTTTGGGCCATTAAAACTCAAGTTTGCTTACGAGTGTGATAAATGGTTAAGTAGCAACCCAGGACGTGTCATTGGGCAAACAGAGGTAGCCCAATTAGTTGACGAGGCTTTTAAGAAAACTGCGACAGTTAGTAATGCTACTTCAGATTTTAAAACTTCTGGAATATGGCCTATCGATAGGGAAATTTTTTCAGATGAAGATTTCACGGCAGCTTCTGTGACTGATATTAACCTTCCATCTACCTCATCAGAACAAAATATCTCGCAGAATGTCATAGCTACTTCATCAACTTCACTTTCCACGTTAGAGTCTTTGCCAAGTACTTCTAATTCGTCAATGATATCAGAACCTCTACCAAGTACATCTTCAAAATTCTGTACGCTACCAACTTCATCACACTCGAGTACTGGAAGTGATTTGGCTTTAGCTGTCGTAACTGCACCATTAGATTCTCCACCAGCTGTAGATGTACGTTTTAATGAATTCACTCCACTTTCATCAATACAATCGTTTCCAAAAGCAATAGTACAAACTAGACGGAGAAAAGGTAAAAAATCAATAATTGCTACTGACAGCCCGTTTAAATTAGAGTTAGAAAAGAAGAGTCAGGAAGAAGAAGAAAAGATAGCCACAAAAAAGCGGCGTTTAGAATTAAAACAAGAAAAAGCTTGTAAAACTATTAAAAATTCTAAAAAAAAAACAAAGAAGATTATTACTACCAAAGATAAGATTGTTAAAAGTAAGACAAGTCAAAAAAAAGAGTCTAAAGAAAATGATTATTTTTGCGCGTTGTGTGGCGAAGAATATGTTGATCCACCTATCGAAGATTGGATCCAATGTAGCTCATGTCATAGCTGGTGGCATGAACAGTGTACTCATTATCAAACAGGTAGTTTTATATGTGATATATGTACAACTGATAACTAAGGTTTTATTATAATTCAACAAAAATGATCTCGTATTAATTTATCTCGTTACAAAAATGTTAATTACTTTTAAGCTTTGTTCTCGATATAAATTGAGATAGATATTATTTGTGAAAGTATATATGTAATATATAAACATTGAAAATAAAATAAATAATCGTAAATTTTGATAAAAAATGATATTTATATCATTAAATATAGTTTAACTATATTTAACAAGCTACCGTTTAAGTGCGTACACTTACCCGCAGTGCTGCGCACATATACCCCGATATTGGGGTAAGTGTATGCATTCTTACTAAGTTTTATTTTAATTATTTTCTAAAATTACCATTAAGTAAACTTTATTTCAAGTTATGTAATTGATAAATAAATAAAATCTTTAAATGAATAAAATTTTTTCAATTTATTTCATGCAAATATTATCATTTTATAATAATTAAAACAAAAAATGCGTACTCTTGCCCCACATGACTCTACTCTTTTGTACTCGCCAATAGCATTTGATTGTTTATAGATTCATCCGTTTTTTTTATTGGTACACTTTCTAGCATTGGGAATTTACAAAAGTTATTGACAGTTTTCGTAGGATGTTCACAAAAAGTGCACCCATATTTACCATTATACTGTTTCATATTCAGTACTTTACACCGAGCAACCGAATCAAAACAGGCGCACAGTGGAATAAATTTACTAGTTATAGTTTCTTCACCTAATTTCCACTTCAAACCTTTATTAGACAAATCATTTTCTTCATCCACAAATGGTTTCAAGAATAGATTTATATCAGGCTCGACTTTATCTACCCAAAGACCAGTCATTATCAAATATTTTTATTTTAATTTCGGTGGTAATTCAATTATTGAAGTATAAATTGGCCAAATTGAAAGCTTACTAAATTTTGCTGCTTAACAGCCATCTGTATTAAAAATATAGGAGAAATTGTATTTCTTGCCTAAAACATTCATCGGTCCCGAATTTGATAACTGTTTATAAATTTTTCCATCAGTTATATTTTTTATTATATTTTCCTCATCATTAACGTCATGTTTATTATGGTTTAATAGTGCTTCTTGAACTTCAGGTCTCTCAAGTATTTTTTTCAACTGATTAGAAAAGTCCAAAGTTAAAAAAAAAGGGTACATTCGATGGACTGAACTTTTCGTCATATATTGGACAAATATATTCTTCACTACTTAACGTAGCACGAACACCAAAGTCAAAAAAGCATTTATTACAGTACAAATGACGAGAGAAACTAGAATCTTTCAATTCTAACGCTTGAAAAAGTTTTAATTTTGTCGACGGAACAACATTATCTCCAAATATTGTGTTGATCATAGACAATATACTAGTTATCGTTTTCCACGTTAAAGATTCTTGTGCACCAAGCGGTAGTGTCATCATCAATACTTCTTCACGGGTAATCAAAGTACAAGAACAGAGTGGTTTATTGTAATGATCATCAGCAGTTTGTTCGAAAGATGTCTGAAAAAAGTAATGAACTTATTAATCACGCATTATTCAATTATCATCATTATTATTATATTGACAAAGTTAAAAAAAAAATTTAATTATGAACATTTGTTATAAAAAACAATTATTGCTATCGTTATTACTATTCTTAGATTAGTTTGAATTGATAATTTTTTTGTCCGTACTCTACACTAACTTTTATTTACCTTTATATCGTATTTTATTTATACCAAAAACACTTTTTTCTCAACTTTAAAAAATTTGCAATTAAAATGAAAAAAATATATTATTGCAAACTATTTATTCTTAAATTAAAGAAATATGTTTTTAATATAGCAGCATAAGACTAGTTCGCTCAAATCATAAAGTTAATATCTCACAAAAAAATATTACAATACTACCTTCACAGTCTATGTTTTCATAGATTTGTTAATTCGCACTTAAAATTATATATTTTAAAAAATCTATAATCACATATATATTATAACGTAGTAGCATCAATTATTGACATCCTATTTCATTTTAGGATCTATTGCATTGATTCCAACATAAATATCAATAATATTTTTATTTTTCTACAATTTTAAATGTTTTATGCATTTAAAAGTTAATAAGCATTCGTTGAAGTTACTAAATATTGATTAATAAAAATTGAAGATGGAATGTCCATCCGTTAGCTTGAATTTAGATCTACTAATCACTTGACTGCTAGGCGCTAAAACTTTAATTTATATATTACATATAATTCGGTCACAAAAATAATAATTAAATTGATTAATAAAATTGATAACTCAATCGAACTCATTGAAAAACTCGTTAGTATCTACTTTTTAACTATTTTGGTTCGATATTAATCTCTTAGAAAGAAATTAATTCTTAATTACTTTTTTCATTTAATTAAATTAAAATTGTTTCTATAAACAAATAAAGTATTAAAGATCATACTATCATTATTTTTAAGTAGTGAGTGTTAATGATAAATACAATGGTATTTTACTAATTATAGTAGTTATTTGTTCAACCTATAATATTTCTATTTTTCTTTGACATATATTTTAGAAAATACATGTCGCGTTACTAATGCCAGAAGGGCGCATCTCAACATCTAGGCCCTTCTGGCTCTGCAGAGCCGAAAGGGCACATAAAAATTTTTTTTTACTCTAACGGACCTAAAAATGTTTATAACATTTAGTTCTGTAAGAAAAGTGAATAAAAAATTTTTTTTCGTATACGCCCTTTGGGCTCTAAGACAAAAAAATTCTAAAGCAAGAAGGGCGTGTAATTTTTTTTTAATCATAATTAATTATTAGCCAAAAAAAAAAAAGAAAAGTTATGTTACCGATGAAGTGTAAAAAACTCATTATAGTTATCACAATAATGACTTTTCAACTCATTTTATTTAAAAAGAATATGGATTTGAATATACGTGACTGTATATACATTCCTTTTCCTGGATTGGGGCCTTCTGATTGGTCCTTGCAGCGGATGGATTAGGATGGAATTGGGATGCTTATTTTACGAGCTTCTTATTTTGTGAAATAAACTGATTTAAAACTGATTTCACTTTTATTTGGATTTATTTTTGTAAACGCCAAAACTTACACTTTCACAAATTTGGTTTTAACGTAATTTAATTTAATGAATTTTAATAATTTGATTGAGCTAACGTCCTCCGGTCCCCCGTAGGGTAAAGTGCGCAAAACTAGCTTTTAGAAAATTTTGAATAAACTTACTGGTCGAATTTTCGCCTAAGTGCAGGGCAAATTAGAACTTTGAGAATACGACTCTCTAAGATACTTAAAATTAATACGTGGCCTGCCGGTTGAACCGCGTCCAAACTTCCTTTAAGTGCGGTGCAAATTAAAGCAAAGGACTCTACAAGGCACGGGCCCGTCAGTTAAACGCGGAAATCGAATTAACCAACTAAGACAAGGCGTTGGCTGTTGATCGCCTTTTTAAATACTCGCGGTGCTGAGGTTGCAGAAGTCCCCGCTAGTTAACCAGCAGTCGTGTAGCTTCTATTTTATTGTGGCTTTCGCGCATGGAGAAGTCTTTCATCCGCGCGGACAATTTAAATTTAAAAAAAAGGAAGAGAGGAAAAAAATTTGCGGGCGGACATAACATTCCCCCGGAAAAGCGAGGAGCTAGTATAGCTTATCGGTTTTCCTATGGACACCTTCCCTATAAGCGAAAGCCACTTACAATTTTTTTTTTTTTGTTTAACTTTGAATAATTACTGAAAGAGCGGAAAAGCGGGGATCAGGTATAGGTCTGGATATCTCAATTAAAACGCGTAAATTATTATCAAAAATAACACTAGGAATTTATTTATATTAAATACACTCAATATTTAATATATTTAATAGCGGATTGTTAAGATAAAAGCGGATTTATAAATTACAGCGTGGTTTGCAAAAGCGAAGCCGGTTGACACGTGGTTGAACACTTTGCCGGCACTGAAAAAGCGGTGAAAATAATGCACAAATAACACAACTTATCTGAAACAAACTAAAGCGAATTATTAACAATTAATTTAAGCAATTTAAATTATGAAAATAGCGAAATGCAGTTAATTAACAATAAGCGAAAGTAAAGCGGAATTAATGGCGACTTGATGCAGCGAAAGCGTAGAAGCGAAAGATAATAACAATAGTCCGTCTTCTTCCTCGTTGAATTGGGGAAGAAGGCTATTGCGCATGTCTAGCGGGAGCGATCAGTCAATAAAGCGGTCGATTCATGGCGTGATCGAGAGGCTGATTTTCTATTGGCGGTTCGATTTTTGCGGGAACTAGCGGTGGACAGGTGCGTCTCTTGAATTTGGGAGTCCCCCAGGAGCGAGTTAATCGCTACTGGGCCTTGTTCACCGAACATTCTCCCCCGGGTTGGCGGCTGCGTCGACAAGATCATCTTCTTCATGCGTTAGCGGCAGGACACAGAGCTTTGTAATTGGACGTACCAGCTCTGTGTTAACTGTCTTAACAGTTACTACGCGGATTTGTCCATCTTCACCTGGATGGACAGCAATTACTTTGGCTAATGGCCACTTGGTTGGCGGGAGATCCTCAGTGGTGATCAGTACAACTGAACCCACCTTGATCTGGTTGCGTCGATGATGCCACTTTGAAATGGCCTGGTAGCGGTGGATGCAGTCCTGGTAGTAGCGTTTCCAGAAATGTTGAACCATTTGCTGGACTTGTTCCCAGTGCGAGAGCCGAGCAGGTTGTAAATCTGTCAGCGATGGCTCTGGGATAGCGGTCAGTGACTGTCCGATTAAGAAGTGACCTGGAGTCAGTACAGCCAGGTCAGCAGGATCTTCATTCAGCGGTGTGAGCGGTCTGGAATTCAATATGGCTTCAATTTGAGCCAGTAGCGTTGAATATTGCTCAAGCGTCAACAGCGAGTCTCCGATTGTTCTTCGAAGGTGAAATTTGATAGATTTCACAGCGGCTTCCCATTTTCCTCCAAAATGTGGAGCTCCAGGCGGATTGAATTTCCAGTTCGTGCCATCTTGAGCGATCAAGGTTGATAATTCTCGTAATGTGCGGGATCCTGCAGCGAATAGTCGTTTCAGCTCTTTATCTGCTCCTACAAAATTGGTTCCACAGTCTGAATATAGCGTGTGGCAGATACCTCGGCGACTAGTGAAGCGGCGATAAGCGGCGATGAAAGCGGCAGCGGTGTAGTCAGTTACTAGCTCTAAATGTACAGCTGAACTGAACATGCATACAAAGACTGCAATCCAGCCTTTGTATGTTTTGCTCCACGTCCTTGAAACGTTTTCAGCGTGATAGGTCCAGCGTAGTCGAGTCCTGTATGCAAGAAGGCTCGAGTTGGCTGTACTCGTGCGGCGGGTAGTTGACCCATCAACTGTTGAGCGCGTTCTCCACGGTGTCTCGTGCAGATAACGCAGCGTAAAATAAATGATCTGACTGGAACACGGCCTCCAATGATCCAGACACTCTTGCGTAAGTCAGCGAGCGTAAGCTGAGTACCTCCGTGAAGCGTTTTGCGGTGCGAATCATCAATCAAAATTGATGTAAGCGGTGATTGTCGCGGTAGAATCGCTGGATGCCTCTCTTCTGGGTCCAGCAATGCGTTTTTCAAGCGGCCACCGACTCTCAGGACCCCTGATGGTCGATGAACGGAGTCAGCTTAGTGATGCTGTTATTTTTAGGCAGACCATCACCATCTTGTAGCGTGTGAATCTCTCTAGCGAAGTATTGTCCTTGAGTGAACTTAATCAAGGTCAATTTAGCGCGCTCCAGGTCTGATGGAGTAAGCGGGTAGGCCAGCGAAGATTGTGGAACTCTTTTAAAGCGGTCGATGGCACGATGCCAGATGCTAAGCTTCCGTAGCAGTGGAAACAGCTGCGTGTAATGCGACAGTAATTGTTGGAGCAGGCAATTTTCTGCTTTCCAAGTTACTAGTGTCAGACCTTGGCGTTCTTCTCGATGCGTTGCGTTGTCGGTTGGAGGCTCCAGAGTGGGCCAAGAGGATTCTGGTTCATGAAGCCAAGTTGGTCCATGCCACCAGAGAGCGTGTTGTTTCAGTTTTAGCGTAGGTATACCTCTTGAAGCGCAGTCAGCGGGGTTTTGTTTTCCTGGAATAAATTTCCAGGAGACATCTCGAAGCGTTTCTTGGATTTTTCCCACTCTATTGCGGACGAATGTCTTCCAGCGGATTGCTGGACTTTTAATCCATGCGAGAGTCACGGCGGAGTCAGTCCAGAGATTGATCCTGACATTTTCAAGCGACTGAACTTCTTTAACATGAAGTATCAGTTGTGTTAGCAACCATGCGGCAGATAATTCCAAGCGTGGGATTGTCATGGTCTTCAGCGGTGCTACTTGCGTTTTTGAACACAGAAGTGAGACCTTTGTGTTCCCATCAGCGTCAGTGACTCTCAAATAAACAGCGGCAGCCATAGCGTTTTGCGAAGCGTCTGAGAACCCGTGCAATTCCATAGTTGCTCCAGGTGCTATATTATTCCAGCGTGGAATGCGGATGGATTCGATGTTTCGAAGATCCTCGCGGTATCCAGTCCATTTGTGAATGAGTGATGGTGACAATTGTTCATCCCATGACACTCTATCTAGCCACAGATCTTGCATAAAGATCTTGGCTTTGACGACTATTGGTGCGAGAAGTCCTAGCGGATCATACAGCTTAGCGATTTCAGACAAAATAGCTCTTTTTGTCTTGGGCGTCTCTGGCGGTAGCGTGTACTTGAACTGGAGAGCGTCAGTGCGTGAATTCCAGTACATGCCCAGGACTTTACTGGTGCATCACTGATTTCTTTAAGCGGTGTATCCAGCTGCTTTTCTGGAGCGACTTCAGCGAGTAACCGTGGGCTATTGCTAGCCCATTTGGCAAGCGGGAAGCAGCCTGCTGCACACAGAGCTTTTGTTTGTACTGCAGCCTTGATAGCGTCTTCTTCGTTGTCTGCTCCACCGTAGATGTCATCTACGTAGCGTGTTTTCAACATTGGAGCAACAGCTAGCGGAAAGCGGTGTCCTTCATCCTTTACTAGTTGGATAAGCACACGTACTGCGTCAAAAGGTGCACTAGCGGTTCCGTATGTGACTGTCTTGAGACAGTAAGCGTCTATTAAGTCATTCTCATCTATCCAGAGAATGCACTGAAGCGGCCAATCAAGCGAGTCGACCTCAATCTGTCTGAACATCTTGGTGATGTCAGTAGCGAATAGAATCCTGCTGCAACGGATTCTCAACATCACATCAAAAATGTCAATTTGCGTTTTGGGTCCTGCGTGGAGAATGTCGTTCAATGAAATTCCTGTAGATGTTGCACAGGAACCATTGAACACTGTGCGGAGCTTCGTAGTGGCACTATCAAGCTTCAATACCCCATGGTGAGGCAAGAAGTAAGCGTTTGCGGGCAATTCGTTGACTGGTACTCGTACCATGTGTCCTAGTTGAATGTATTCTGCCATGAATGCACGATACATGTCAGAATATTCTCTTTCTCGCGACAAGCGAGTTATTAATCTGCGGAGTGACCCCATAGCTGCGTTGATAGAGTCGCCAAGTTGACTCTCAAGGGCCTTAAGCGGTAATCTCACTACGTAGCGTCCATCAGGCTGTCGATAATGCGTTTGACGAAAGTGAATTTCACATTCGTCTTCTTCAGCGGTGTTGAGCGGTGAATTTCCTGATGGAACTTCTTCCTGTTCCCAAAACTTAGCGATAGCGTCTTGTAATTCAGTATCTACTGACGCATGTAGTGCTGCGTGTGATGTTGAAGCGTGTTTAGCGGTGACAGCTCCATAGACAATCCAACCAAGCGTGGTGGATTGTGCAATAGGAGCATTGCGAGGTCCTCGTTGAATCTCTGCGTTCATGATCTGTGCGGCTGGTGATGCACCTAGAATAATATCTACAGGGCGTGGCTGTAGATACTGCGGGTCAGCGAGCTTGAGATTCTCAAGATGCGGCCATTTCGGATCAGCGATCACGAACGATGGAAGATCTACCGTCAGTGTTGGTAGAATATGCATGCTGACATGCATTGATGCGGTCGTACACAGCGAACGAAGCTCAATTGTGCTCACACCTAGTGAGCTTCCTGCGGAGACATTGCCAATGCCCTTGAGCATGACCATGTCACGCTGTAGCGGTTGTCCAAGCTTCTTGAAGAGCGACTGTCTCATAAATGAGAGCTCTGAACCTTGATCAATCAACACTCTGGCGGTGATTGGATTACCATGATGTGGGCGGACCTGGACTAAAGCGGTAGCTAGCAATACTTGAGCGGAAAGCGGATCTGAAATAACCAACAGTTAATGTTGAATTATAAGCGGTCTAATGGAACGGTTAGTTACCTTGTGCGGTGTCTGCAAGTGTCTGTGATGCAGATTTAGGCGGTGTATCTCGATGGATGGAAGTATGATGACGTTGACTGCACTTCCTGCATCCTTGAGCGGTCTTACAATCAGCGACGCGATGCGGGCCCAAGCAATTGTAACACAGGCGGTATTTTTCGACAATGTCGATTCGTTCCTCCAAAGTAGCGGCCTTAAAGATTGGACAGAACAACATGTAATGTTCCTCAGGGCACAGCGGGCAATTTCTCCTGGGCTTTCCTTTGTATTGAATAGCGGTGTAAGAGGATGTTGTCTTCTGAGGTTTATTACTGCGTGAGCCTCCGGATTTATGACCTTCAGATTGCTTCTTGGGTTCCGAAGCGGGTTCCAAGTTCTCCCAAGCCCTGACTTTGGACTTGAGAAACTCGTGGAGCTGAACGTAAGTCGGCATGTTATCAGTAAGACCCAGGCTGGTCTCCCAATCTTCTCTAACGGCGGGCGGCAAGCGGCGTAGCGTCAGGTGTATGATTATCAGGTCCCAGTGATCTACTGGAACTCCTTGGGCCTTGATGGAATCCAGAGCCTTTTGGTTGGATAGTAACAAGGAATCCAATTTAGCGGCTGATCTAGCGGGAACAGACTCACCAACCAGCAGGTCTTCAAGATGTGATGATACAACGCGGCGAGGATTGGAATAGCGGCTTTTCAAAAGATTCCATGCGGGCTCAAATGACTCATCAGTGGATGACATGTTACCAATAAGCTGGTGTGCTTCATCTTTGGTGAATGTCTTCAAATAATGCATCCTCTGGCTGTTTTTCAGAAGTGCATTGTCAATAACAATATCAGAGAAGAGCTGACTAAATGATCCCCAGCGCTTAAAGTCTCCAGAGAAGCTCTGGAGCTTAATTTTTGGGAGTCCAGTACCCGATGAGCCTCCCATGAAGGCGGTGCTGTGCATAGCCAGGTTTTGTTGTGTTTGTGCGGCTTCTCTGGCATCAATCTCCTGCTGAATGACGTCTTTGCGGGTGGCTATGCGGGTCTCCAAGATTGCATAGGTGGCGTGAGCGTTAGTATAATGATTCCCGATGTGGTACTCGTGTTCAAGTACTTCCGGGTACGTCTCAAAGATCAGCGAGTTCAAATTAGTGATGTCCAGCCAAATCTTGGAGCTTTGTGTTGCCACTGACTCAATAGCGGTGATCGTAAGCGAGTTAAGCTCCTCATTAGTTAAGCGATCCACCATGGCGTACAAAGCATGCAGGTACTGCTTTTGCATAGCAATAGCAGTTTCAAACTGCATTGCGGTGTTTAATGTAGGACCGAGATCGAGTTTTCAGTCAATTAAAGCGGAAAGTTCAGCGTACCGGTGTACGAATGACTACCAGGAGCAGCACCCGATGTGCTCTGCGATGCTCCTGACACTCGACCTTTCCTAGCGGTATTACACTTCACTTAACACAGCACAATTTTTAGCGGTATAATTAATTAATTTAATTGAGATAGAGCCAGCCTGATCCGGCTCGAGGGACCAATGAATAATTACTGAAAGAGCGGAAAAGCGGGGATCAGGTTTAGGTCTGGATATCTCAATTAAAACGCGTAAATTATTATCAAAAATAACACTAGGAATTTATTTACATTAAATACACTCAATATTTAATATGTTTAATAGCGGATTGTTAAGATAAAAGCGGATTTATTAATTACAGCGTGGTTTGCAAAAGCGAAGCCGGTTGACACGTGGTTGAACACTTTGCCAGCACTGAAAAAGCGGTGAAAATAATGCACAAATAACACAACTTATCTGAAACAAACTAAAGCGAATTATTAACAATTAATTTAAGCAATTTAAATTATAAAAATAGCGAAATGCAGTTAATTAACAATAAGCGAAAGTAAAGCGGAATTAATGGTGACTTGATGCAGCGAAAGCGTAGAAGCGAAAGATAATAACAATAGTCCGTCTTCTTCCTTGTTGAGTTGGGGAAGAAGGCTATTGCGCATGTCTAGCGGGAGCGATCAGCCAATAAAGCGGTCGATTCATGGCGTGATCGAGAGGCTGATTTTCTATTGGCGGTTCGATTTTTGCGGGAACTAGCGGTGGACAGGTGCGTCTCTTGAATTTGGGAGTCCCCCAGGAGCGAGTTAATCGCTACTGGGCCTTGTTCACCGAACAAACTTAATATATCTTAATATAATAAAAAGAGTACCAGGTGGAGTCATCTGGCGCCAATATTTAAATTTAAATTTATATTTTATCTCGCGCGGTATAATATGCTGACGGATGGCTAATCTCTCTCGCCTCTCGATTTCACAAAGCAGTGTCGAGTGTTAGTATTGTCTCAGCAGTGAGCGAGTATTGTTAGAGTTTCAAAAAAAAACGAGAACAAAAGGAAAAAAAAGGAAATGTACCCGACACAGAAGAATTTTGAAGGGTATGGTACTTGGTACCAGCAGGCCATTTTTGTCTATGGAGAGAAAGTGAGTTGAAAATTATTGCATATTACGGAGAAAACGGGAAAAGAAGAGAGGAGGAAAATTTTGTATGATTTTAATTTCTGGCTTGGTTTCAGGATCTGAGAAAGGGTATTCGCATTTTAAGGGCCTTAGCACGTCCAGTGAACCCTGCTCGGGCGTTGCGCTTGGCTTGCAGGTTCCTGGATTTGTTTGGTCCTCTTCCTCCAGAGGTGGTCGAGGCGGTAACGTTTTTCTGTCTTCAAGGCATTGAGGGCGTTGGCGAGCCTTGGGCCTTCGAGGAAGTAGTTACCCCTAATAGTGAGGACCTGGAGCGTTTGGCCTTCGCTCTCATGGGGGCGATATTTAACGGCTTGGTCAACATTGCCTAAGGTGAGTTATCATTGGATATTTTGGAATTTTGTTATCGGGCTAGTTGGTGTAATCTTCTGTTCTCCTTTTCTTTTTCAGGCATATCGTATGTCATGACGGAGAGCTGGCTCATCGTAGATCTTCGTTCGTGCTAAGATCATCAAATTCCTTGATTTCTTCAAGCGCATGTTTTGTATAAGTTAAATCAATTATATATATAAAAGAAAACAAAAAAAAATGTTTTCTTTTCCCCTTCTTTTTTTTTTGAATAAAATTTTGTAGATGACGGAAAGAAAATCTGTTCTTTATTATTATATTTTTTTTTTTTTTTTTTTTGTGTAATAATAATTGTTATGTCCGAATTAATTATAATTAAATAATTATTGGTAGTGTGGGCCTTGAGGAGGCTCGGACACGTTTTTAGATAGATTTTCTCTTGTAGGTAAGCTACAAGAGTTTATTTTTAATGTGGGTTTTGAACGCTTCCCGGTAACCAGGAGTTCCAACGGCGAATTAAGAGGGAAGTCGATATCAAATTCTGAACTTACAGTCGTCCTTTGCGTTATTTCCAGCTGACTTGAATTAGATTTGATTGGTCGGTAGATACCGTGCTGAATTCTCTTCCTTGTCTCGAGATAGAGATCGATGTAGAAGAGGGAGATCAAGATCTTATTTTAGAATGATGTAAGACACATGAAGTTCTGGTTTTATAATTTATTCAGTTATTAACCCTATGGGCGTGGCGCACTCAATGCACAATGTTTCACTTATTTACTATTCACTTATAACTATATTTTAAGGTTTTGAACGTTTCGTTATATGAGTTCGTAACGACTCCGACCGATACTTAGATCTGTCGTTAATTAAACAATAGATCGAGGAGTTATAATTTAGACAAAGATATCACTACGGACAACGGGGTTCTCGATACAACTCGAAGAGCACACTGGCGCGGTTCGTAGAAAATATAATTTAAAGAATCGAAAGATAATATTGAATTTAGAAGTTTTGTATAAGCGACCTAGTGCTTTATACTGCCTTATACGTAACGCGGTATAAGGACCCACACGGGTTCTACGAAGATACCTTCCTTCGTATTCTTTAATAAAAGAGTGAACTCTTGATCCGTGGTGTTTGGTGGTTTTTATACACCCGGATCGTGATTTTCGGAAGGGAGTTAAATTTTGTTATTGGTCTAAAATTGCAATTTGACAGAACGTGGACAGTGTGCTCATTTCTTCATCGAGGTGTTGTCCGAGTGATTGCCGAAATTAATAAAGTGCGAGCGTTGTACTTTTCAACGAAGGGGAGAGACCCTGTTTATTATATGAGGCAACGCCGGATATAACAGCATCCCCCCCAAAAGAAGGGGTGCTTCGGCATCTCTTCTTTTGAAATTGCGGGTGTCTCTCCTTTGGTCGAAAAGCACCGCTTCACTTTTATTTTAAGTTGTTTAACATTTATTAATCTTATTCTAACAATAATAATTTTATTTTTGTTATTGAGTGTGTTTCTGCCCTTTACATGTGTAAATATATAAGTTTTATAGTATAGGATAATTTTTTATATAGTTACAATTATATGATTATATATCTCTAGTTACATTATGGTTCTTATATAAAATGTGTATTGTCTTGAAGCCTTCCTTTTTGAATTTTTGCGCTTTATTTCGCGGAATTTCTAATTTATCGGTAGTAGTATTGTTTTTAGGTTGTTATCTTATATAGGTGGTGTTTCTGGTATAATTTAAGTTAGTCATCGGGCGTGTAAGTTTGAATTTTATTCGCGTTCTTTTATAAATTTTGCTGAGCGAGGGTTTTTGTTATTTTGAGTCGTGGCGGATTATTAAGTGTCAGTGTTGAATAGGGAGTGTCAGTATTTCTGATACCTTTACGTGTTTAGTACTACTTAAAATGTATCCCGTTAAAAGCCGTTTTGAAGATTATGGAACTTGGTTCCAGTATGTTATTGCTGTGTTTGGGGAGCGGGTAAGTAGAGTAATTTGTGTAAATATATAGAATTTGGCGAGAAGAGAAAAGGGGTTTGTTTTTTTTTTTTTTTTTTTTTTTTAAATTTTGTTTTTAGGATCTGCGGCGGGGAGTAAGGATTTTACGTCGCTTGATTGGTCCGCTTACTCCACACGAGGCTCTGGACTTAGTCGAGGAGTGGATGGCTCTATTTGGGCCTGCTGGACCTGAGGTTTCGGGTGCAGCAACCTTCTTCTTTCTCCATATGTTGGAGAATCCAGATGGTGAGGAGGAGTTCATCGCTCCTAACCTTTCCGATTTGGAAAGGTTACGGGAAGCGCTTGTTGAATTTATATTCAACAAGGGTTGTGTTTGTTATTTTTAAGGGGTGAGTTGAGAAAGTTTTTTTTTTTTTTTTTTTTTTTATATAAAAATTTTATATATGTATATTATTATTATTATTTTTTTTTTTTTTTTTTTTTTTTTTTTTTTTTTGTAGAGCATCTTGTTTCGTTGACCAAGTCTTTTTGGTGAGGCCTTGGACGGAGTAGTTGGGGTTTGCGGAGAAGGGGAAGGAGTATCGGTCAGCGTGGAGTAAAAAAAAATTTTTATAATAATAAAGAAAATATAAAAAAAAATTTTTAAATAATGTTTTTTTTTTTTTTTTTTTTTTTTTTTTTTTTTTTTTGGTTTTGGTTTTGGTTTTGTGTAATTTAGTATTTAATTAATATTTAGTATTTAAGTATGAGGTAACTTTAAGTGTAAAGGTAAGTATGTGTAGTGTTTAGAGGATCGTGTGTGTGGTACATTAAGTAGGCGTGGTTAGGAGGCGGTCGCTCGTTAGACGGTGGGTGGTAATGAAGGTCGCTGGTTTGACGGCGGTTCTCAAGTATGATAATTAATTTATCGTAGTTAAAACAGTTTCTTAATGATTTTTAGATCTCTCGATGACTTAGTTACCGCTAGATGACTTGCCTTGTATTAAATATATTTTAATACGTAGATTATAATCAATTTCTTTAAAATTTATTTTTGAGAGGAAGAAAAGGGGAAAGATTTTTGGGATTTGAAATAAAATCTTTTTAGGGTAAAGGAATTGTATGTGTGTTTTCCCTTTTTCTTACTCTCTGAGGCACATATGTTAACATATTTTATATGAAATATATTTAAATTTATTTGTCTTTCTTTATTTCGTTTTATTCGTAGTCAGTTAGTCGGATGCCGGTTTTTGACTTCTTTGACGGTGTTGTTGGTTGGTTGTGTTGGTATTTCGTTGCTCTAGGTGATGATGATGAGGTTGAGTCGGTTGCATTGGTATTTGAGAGTTCGAATGTTTCGTTTCTTTCGATTTGGTTTTGTTTCTTTTTCTTGATTTTTCGTAGGAGTTTTAGGCAGTTGCAGGAGCATCCGCAGTAGTAGTATCCAAGGAAGAATATAAGAGACGTAATGATTGAGAGTATTGCTCCTGTGTTTGTTATGGTGATGAGTCGATGTTTTGATTCTTCTTGATGGTGAAGTCCGATTTGTGTGAGTCTATTGTTGTTTCCTTCGAGGCTATCGCCCCACGGTGAAAGCAAGGTGTTTTCTGCTATCGGTTCTATGGCGATGTTTGTTAGTAGATGCGGTGGTTTGGGCTGTTCGGTGAGGTTTGTCGCTAGGGGTGTTAAATTTATACTGGGGAAAGCGTAGATTCCGCTTGTTTCTTCCTCTTCTTCGGTCCCTTTGATTACGAGACGATTATTCGTTAAGACACAGCCGGGTGATAGGGTGAAGGTACCGGAGCCATGTAGTTCGTGTTCAATCCGAGGAGTCGTGTCACAAGTCGTTATAAAAATTTCTGGTTTACAGGTAGAGTAAGCCCAGGAGTTCGGTTGTTGTAGTTTGATTAGTTGTGTAGAGCATTTTGGTAATATGCGAACATCGCATTGGTGTAGAGTTTCGTTATTTGGATTTAGGTAGAGTTGGAGTTCACATTCGGTGCTATCTTTTACTGGTTGGAGTGGAACGTTAGCTTCACAGGCTAATTCTGTTGAAATTATTCTACAACTCTTTATGGTTTCTGAGTCCACTAGGTAGTATTGGTTCTGGAAGGCGTCTATTGCTAGATATTCTTTACTTGGCCGGACTAGTAGGCTTCTCATGGTTCCTCCGATTGTTTGTGGGACTGGAATTGGTCTCATCCGATATAGTTGGAAGGTAATTTGGTTAAACAGTGGGAGAGTGATTATAATCAGGAATTTATTTCCTATTCTTCCCGTATTTACTTTGGCGACGTTGGAGAGAGTCTGGATATTTACGTGGTCTACTGGTTGAGGAGGGTTTAAGTGTGGGAAGCGAGTCATGATGTCTCTGGTTGCATTTATCAGTTGTTCGGGTGATAGAATTCCTCCCGGGATGTTCCTCTCTTTGCATCTTCTATAGCTGTCTCGGCTTCCTTTGAGGTAGCGTATTAATTTCGTTGTTCTTGGACTCTTTCGTCGGCTCTTTGCATGAAGTGTATACGTAATTTTAATTTTTCGATTTCACTTCCGACTTGTGTTGCGTAACGGTTGATGGTGTCGGATAGTAATGTGACTCTTGCTTTGGTTTTATTTTGGTCGGAGATGACTTTGTTTATTTCTGATTTCATTATGTGTGTTGAGTTGTTCATCAGTGTTGTTATTTCTCTTTGATCGTTATATAGTTTGTTGATTTCTGTGGAGATGTGTTCGTGGTCGTCGTAGTCCATGAGTCCGAAGGCCTTTCGTGCTATGGAGCCTACGAAGCCGAACCAAGGCGTCCTTCGATTGCGAATTTTTGTGATATTTTCGACTTGTTTGAGATTTTGTTTTAGTCGATTAACTACGTCTTGTCTGTCTTTTTCTAGTTCTTTTAATATGGCTTCCTTTCCTAAGATTGCGCACTCGAAGGGAGGGAAGTAGGACAGGCAAGTTTTGCGACTTTCGCGATCGTCCGGTGACGTCATTTCTTGCCAGGGGGATACGTTGATAATGGCTTCGATGTCTATGGTGGAGATGATTTTCCATTGTCGTTCTATGAGATGAATTGTATTACTCTTTTCGTATAAGACCCCTGGATTAAATGATGAAGGTTGGATTTTGAATGGTTCTTGAGGTTCCGTTGAGACGATGGGTAGGAGCCAGAGAATTGTTTGTAACAGCAACATTTTATTTGTTGTGGTTTTTCTGTAACAGGAGTGTATTATATTTTATTCGATGGCTCGTTTTAATTTACTAGGGTGTTTAATTAAACGTTTTCCGTTTGGGAGTTCTAATATTAAACACCCTTTGTCAGTGATGTCTACAATTTCGAACGAGCCTTTATAATACACGTCAAGTTTATTTTTGCGAGTTTCATTTAGGTTGTATACGAAATCTCCTATTTGGAAGTCTATGGGGTGTAAGTTTTTGTCGAATCTTTCTTTGGATCTCAACTTCGACTCAACTAAGGAATCGCGAGCGACGCTACGAGTATGGCTTAGGCGGTTCATCAAGTCCACTAAGTAATCGGGGTATGTTTCGATTTTTTCGTAGTCTGGGAATTCAGTTGGAGCACGTGCCTTTTTCCCGTATACTAACTCGTACGGGGTGAATTTTGTCCCAGTGTGGACCGAGGTGTTATAGTTGAACATGGCCATTGGTAAATATTCGTCCCAGTCTGAGTATGACTCGACGAAAACTCGGAGATATTCGACGAGAGTTTGATGACTTCTCTCTAGAGATCCGTTGGCTTGAGGGTAGTAGCCGGAAGTCGTTACTCTCCTTATTTTTAGAATTTCTGACATTTTTGCCAGTAGTTTAGAGGTGAATGACGTTCCTCTGTCTGATAGGATTGTCCTGGGGCATCCGTATAGGCAGATGTACTGGGTGATCAGGGCTTCTGCGACGGTTTGAGTCCTGATGTCTGGTACTGCTATGGCTGCGCAGTGCTTGGTGAAATTATCTTGTATGGTGAGAATATGTACGTTGCCTTTTGCCGTCATAGGTAGTGGTCCTACGGTGTCGATCGAAATTTTTTCGAAGGCATCGGATGGTGTGTCGGTTATAACCATTGGTTGTTTAGTTTTTATTCGAGATAATTTCTTCTGTTGGCATGTGTCGCATCTCAGGATATATTGGTAGATCTGTTCCTTCATTCCGGGCCAATAAAATGTTTCTCTTATCCTCCAATATGTTTTGAGGACTCCTTTATGGCCTCCGATAAGGCTTGCGTGTTTTTCTTTGATGATCTCGGGTCGCAGTTCTTCGGGCGGAACGGAGATTTCGCCGTCACAGAGTGTTATTTGTACGGGGCAGTCACGGAGTTCTTTTAACAGGTGAGAATGTATGTTGATAGTCCCGAATCCATCTCCCTTTTGAGCCATTCTTAAGGAGTGTATCTCGTATCGTTCTAAGGCGAGGCGGAAGCTTTGAAGTCCGTTTATTAGGTCTTCAGTTGATATTTTTGTTCGGTGATACTCGCCGATAAAGATAGTGAAAATCCGATATTTGCCAATTTTTGTTACCAGGACGTCTCCTTTGCGTGGTTTGGCTTGTTTCAGATCGTCTGTGTCGATGAATTTAAGATCTCGGAGTAGTTTCGCTGTGGGAGTGGAAAGTTCACAATCTGTAGTAAGAAAGTGAGCGATGTTATCTCGAGCGTATGTGAGTCCATCTCGGCTGGCTATTAGCTCTACTACTCTTAATTCATCAGGTCTATCTTGTGTTGGTTCTATTGGCTCCGTAGATTTTTCCATCCCCCCCTCTAGGTTTTTGTTTAGGGGTAAGTTATTATTTGGGCTTATGTCCTCTTCGGAAGATGTTTCTAGAGGTTCTATGATTGTTGCTGGTTTTCTCTCGGGTCTGTTAGATTTTATTGGCGCGGGAGAGTCGTTGTTTGCCGGTGGGTTTGTATTTTCTGGATTTTGTTGAGGTGTTAAGGTCACAGACGTTTCTAGAGGAGTCGCGTCTTCTCCGTTCGGTTGCTCTGGGGGTATAGGTAGATTATCTTTTTCCTCTGGTCTTTGAGGTGATGGATCTAGGAACGAGACTGTTTTTCTTGACTTCTCGGTAGTCTCGGGTGCTGTAGTAGGGGTCGTGGCTACAGGAGATCCGAAATCTAGAAATCGGCTAGAGCTCGCACCCGGTGAGTCTGCGGTATTCATTGTTGGTAGTTCTGACAATCTAGTTCTCATTTGAGTGATCACAGACTGGTCTGGTATGGGTCTGTAAGGCGTTGACCCTTGATGAACGCTGGTGTCGACCACAGATCCTGTTACTGGGTCCCATTTGATCCCTTTTGCTTCAAAATTTTCGATCATTGTGCGGACTAGCGTTGGTGTTTCCGGGCGAGCCGAATCGTGGTTTCAGTAACATCGGATCCAGGTGGGAGGTCATCTGTGGGAGACTTATTTTTATCGATTTCAGGGCTTTTGGTTGTAGGTTGGGTTAGTATTATTGTGTCGTCTGGCTCGCTGATAGCGCTGGTACTATCTTGGTCCTCGTTAGCTTCCTCGGAGACAAATTCGTTTACGGCTATTTCAGCTTCTTCGCTGGCTTCTTCGGTGTCTTCTTGTTCGGTGAAGGTTTTCTCCATTGATCTTATTTGTTGGAAATTTTCTATAGATCTTTTTACTTCCTTTATTACGTTAGGACTCGGCGTAGGTACTGGTCGCCACCAGCGGGGATTTCCTTTAGGAATTGTTGGTGATAAGGGAGGACGTGATGGGGTGTGGATTTGATCATCGGGTAGCTCTTCAAACGTTCTTTTTGTGGTTTGAACGTTGGGGGTATTTTCTGCGGATGGTTCAGTGACTTCTCTAGATGACTCCGTCTGTCGTGGAATTACGGGGTTTTCTTCTTCTTCTTCATCTCCGTCGTCACCAGAGTCAAAATAGGCCGGGGGAATTAGTTCCCTGATTGAATCTCTACCTGGTAGAGATGGACTAGCTTCCCCCCTTCTCGGCTCGGGAGTGTGAAATACGTCGTCATCTCCAGTGTTTACTTGAGTTAATCCTTGTGCATCTTCATCATTGCTGGTGGTTCCTGGCTCTACGTAGTTGATGGGATTTCTATGAGATCCTCTGCGTAGTTCCGACCGTAATCGAGAGGCAATCGTTTGTCGAATCTCTGGAGCGCTTTTGAGGGCTGGTCGATTTTTCGAGCCTAAAGGTCGTCCAGGTCGTCGTTTTGGAGGATCTATGGTGACCTTTTCAACTCCGTTTGCAGGTAATAGGACGGCTTCTGGTATATTTTCTTGGTTGTTGATGGCCGAGGGTTCGTTAGATGTGTCTTCCTTCTCTTGGAGTTCCGATTTTTCTTCTGGACGTCCTGTTGGGTTATATGAGAGTGCATCTGCGTATTGATCTCCGACGTTGGTCCGGATGGCGACCTTGAAGTGGAACTCATTGATCTTTGATCGCCATTTTCGTTGTCTGTCTGTGAGATCGTGTGTGTCTCGTAGCCAAGCTACGCAGGCTCTTTTTGTTTGGACGGTGAATCTTTTACCGTATAAGTAAGGCCGGAACTGTTGGATGGCGTAGACTACGGCGAGACATTCTTTTTCGTCTGGAGTATAGCGTAGTTCTGCGTCTCGTAGGACTCTGGATGTACAAGCTATGATTTTTCCATTTTTATTGAGGTCTTCTGTTGAGTCAGTGGATTCTGTTTCCTGGCTCAGAATACCTGCTATACCTTCTTCTGAAGAACTGACCGCTAAAACGAAGGGCTTGTCGAGATCTGGGTATGAAAGGGTTGAATTTTCACACAAGGCGTTCTTGATGTCTTGGATGGCCCTTTCAGCTTCTTCGGACCACTTGAAGGGTTTTGTTTTTCGAGTTAAATCGGTTAAGGGTTTAGCTCGAACGGCGTAGTTGTCGATAAATCTGCGATAGTAGTTTGCTAGGCCGAGGAATTTTCTCATTTCTCGTTGATTACGAGGATTCGGAGCGTCTCGTATAGCTTGGATTTTCTTGGGATCAGGTTTCACTCCTTCTCGAGAGATTACGTGTCCGAGATAGTCAACTTCGATGCATAAAAACTTGCATTTGTCTGGTTGAAGTGTGAGCCCTGCATCCCGGAGTACTTGGAATAATCGTCTGAGGCGTACTCCGTGTTCTTCTAGAGTCCTAGCATGGAGGATGATGTCGTCTAAATAGATTAATATCCACGGTAGGCAGTTTAGAGTTGAGTTCATCATCCTTTGGAAGGTGGCTGGAGCTCCTTCTAGGCCAAAGGGCATTCTGGCGTACTCGAAGTGTCCGAACGGAGTGGAGAAGGCGGTTTTGTGGGCGTCTTCAGGGTCCATTTTGATCTGATGAAATCCACTGGCAAGATCGAAGACACTAAAAAGTAGAGAGTCTCCGAGTTGGTCCAGGATTCCGATTATAGATGGTAGTGGATATGCATCTCCTATAGAGATTTTATTTAAATCCCTGAAGTCGATTACCATTCTCCATTTCTTTGCTCCTGTTTTGGGATCTGCTTTCTTCGGGACTACCCATACCGGGGAATTATAAGGAGATTTAGAATTTCTTATAATTCCTTGTTCCAATAAGTTGTCGATTTGTCGTTGTATTTCATCCTGATGTTGCTTGGGGAAGCGGTATTGTTTCACATGGACTGGCTTGTCAGTCGTAGTTGGAATTTTGCAAGTCGCTCGATTCGAGCATCCCAGATTATCTCCAGGGAGATGAAAGATGTCGGTAAAATCGTGTATTATTTCTGTAATTTGTTCACGTTGTTCTGCGTTAAGATCTTTTAGAGGGAATTCGTTTAAAATTTCTGTTGCTCGTTGTTCAACGGTTTTAATATCCGTTGGGTTGTCGTCTTGTGAGTCACTGGAGCTGTTGGATGGATCTTCAACGTGAAATTCGTAGTCTTCGAGGATTTGTGGCTCCAGTTCGATGGTGACGGGTTCGTTAGTCGTATTAAACACCATACAGGTAGCTGTTTCGCCGTCTACAGTGACTAAGGCTTCGCCCATAAACAAGCCTACTGGAAGATCTATTCGCGGTAGATATCCTTGAGTTAGTCCTGGATTTTTGATGGGGACTGGGGCTATCATTTTTGTTTTAGGGGGTACGGTGAAGGTAGATGGTTCGTAGATGTCCAAGCTAAAAGGTATGGGTTCTAGAGGTCGAGCCATCACGGTGAGAGTTTGTTCATAGTATGAGATTTCGGCTTTCTCATGTTCTAACCAGTCGTTTCCGAGTATCCCTACTCCGGGGACCGGTAGATCTTCTCGGCTTACTTGGCATTGGACTGGTAGGCCGAAAATTTTTAACTCGACTGTACCGAGCGTTTGTACTGCTTCGCCGCTGATTCCTCTGGCGATGAGTCGGTTTTTCGGATTTATGTAAGTTCCGGATTGGAGTGCTGATTGATTGATGATGGTGACGTCTCCTCCTGTATCGATGATAAATCTCTGGTATTTTCCCAGCAGGACCGGACAGGATAAGTCAATCTTTGGGCCTCCGCCTACTGCGAGTAGTTGAGACTCGCAGGAGCCTCTCTTGATGACAAAGGGTATCGGGCGAACTGGTTGGCTTCTCAGTACCATCGTGTGCCAATAGAATGAGATGTTGGCTTGTTCTTTGGCTAGAAATTCGCTACCGAGGATGGCTAAGTAGCCTCCTAGTCTGCGAGGTACTATCCGGAACGGGATGGACTTGTCAAACAGCGTGAGTGTGACGAGTCCAATGATCGGTTGTTTATTGGTTCCGATCCCCCCCACTTGTCCGAGATTTTCATAGGTGAAAGTGGTGTCGTCAGCCAGGGCTTCAATGCTGATAAAGTTGTAGTTTGCTCCGGAATCAATCAGTATTTCACAGTTGTTGTTGAGAAATTTGGGATTTTTGACTGTGATTACTGGTCCTCGGCCGGTGACTAGGGCGATTCCGTCTACTGGTTGTATTGACGGTACACGGCTGCCGTCATTTGTTGAGGTAGTTGGGGCTGGCTCGTCTTTACCTCGGTCTGACGAGCGCCCATCAAGTTTAAAGAAGGCTCTAAAGGGTCTTCTTCTTTCTTCAGATTTCTTTTTGGGCATCCTGGGCAGTTGCAAATCTCCGAGCTCTTGATGTGTCTTTCGAATAGTACTGGTGATGACTCAGGGCATATTTCTGTAGATATAGCTGGAGGCGGCCCTTGTGGTTGCGTGGATTGCACTACTCCATGGGTTCTCGTTTGCGGATATTGGGGACGTTGAATTCTAGGATAATATTCGGGTTTTTGAGATGAATACTGGGCTTTGGCTTGAGAGGAGTATTGTGGATTATATTGAGGGTTATAAGGGGGGCGGGGGGTGTAGGGTTTGTAAGAAGGATTATAATTCGCGGAATAATTTGGATTCGGGAAAGGGTTTTGATAATTTTTTGGATTATAGTTGGGGTTTGCTGAGAACACCATGGCTTGTGGTGTTTCACAATCTGACTCTTCACAATCAGCATTTCCACAGGGAGGTAATCCATACCAGGTTGGGGTAGGCTCGGAATATCCTTCGTAGGGGGTTTCTTCTCCCCCGGCGAAATTCGGTGTGCCCTGTGAATTATACGCAAAAGCAACTGGCTTTGGATTAGCATAGAGTTCCGTCTCCGGTTTGGTCCAGGGGTGCCCGTGAGCCGGGACGTGTGATTGTTGACTTTGATTGTTTTGAAAGTATCCTCGTGGGCCGTTGTTACGAGGATAATGATTTCCGTGTCGATCTTGAGGAAATTCTCGTTGAGAGGGCTTCGGATTTTGGAGCCTCATGTTGTTGTCGTATTTCAGCGCTTGGGCCTGGATTGACTCGAAGAGGGCGGTCAGGGTTGCATATTGACGAGTTGAGGCGAGGCATTTTAAGTAATCTGGCAAAGACTCGAAAAATAAATCGACTGCTAATCGGTGGGCTTGATTTGTGATTGCCTCGCGGTCGTCATCCGGGACTGCCGCTTGGATTTTCCGGAGGATGGACCGTAATCGATAATAGAAGCTTTCTACTGCTTCATAAGTTCCTCTCTGGGCTGAGGTCAGTTTTGCGAGATTTATACGGAGAGGGTCTCCAAGTCGAAAGTGACTACGTAAGACATTGACGAGTTCTTGTACGGTATGAATTTCCATATCTTCGACGACGTTCCTTGCACGACCTTTCAGCTTCCGGAGGATGCGTCCGATGAAGGGTTGTTGGTTATTTTCAGGCATCATGTGTAGCCAATCCTTTAAACGGTTATCGAATTCTTCGTAGCTGACGTCTCCGTCTCCGGTGAAGGTGGGAAGAGCTTCCTCCATCTCTTTGGTGATCTTGTAATAATTTTTTTCGGGTTCTTCTCGTGTGAGATCGAACAATTTGACCCCAGGTCGATTAGCGTTGTTGGCCTCCTCTTCTTCTCTGCGGCGTCGATCGGCATCTCTGGCTGCTGCCGCTGCAGCTGCTGCAGCTTCTTCTCTGTTCGGAGGTGCCATGATTATTGTTTTCTCGATTGGGTAAGTAACTTAACTAGTCTGGCTGGAGCAGGGATGTTGCTTATGATTCTAGGCTGCTGGGATGATGGTTCTTTGACCGCCCGATTTAATTGGATTACTGGGATTTGATTTATCCAGTTGGTAACTTTCGTAAGTGTATCAATAGGGACTGATTCGTTCAGATCTGGTAACGGTCTTTCCTCTATACTCCTCGATGGGATTTGGATCGGTCGGGTTTTAATGCAATTTTTTGGTTTATTAACGAGAGTAGTTTTCCTTTCTCTTATGACCGGAATAGAGGAGTTGATAAAGGTAGGGTCTTCCCAATAACGAGATTCTATCATGGGACGGTGATAGATTTGGCCACTAAAGAAGTCTGAATAGGCCTTTCTGATTTGAAATTTAAAACCGCTACGCGAATGTCGTACCATTAGTTATTTTCTTTTTGGGTGCTATAGTTAGCACTCCATGACTTGACAAGAATAAATAAAAAATTTTAACGAATTGAAAAAAAAGGAAGAAATTTTATTTTAGATCGATTGGTATTATAAAGCCTTGTCCTGTATAATTTTGAATCAAAATTTTCTATGATTTCTCGTTGCTCGATAGACAGCAGCGAGAAAGAAAACTTGAGTCGCAAAAATGTAAAGAGTTGATTTGCGAATTGCTAAATCGGCAGATCAATCTCAAGAACAGTCTCGTTGCTCGATAGACAGCAGCAAGGTGTCTTGAAACCGATTTCCGTGTCAAGGCACTGCCAGTATCGCAGCAGAACCTCGTAAGCAAATCGCAAGTTTTACTCAACACTAGATTACAGCTGTTAATATGATATAGTGACACACTGACCGAGATATCAATGTACTTCACAAAAATTTCTGCGTCAGCAAAAGAAAATGTGTAGGTATGAGAGTACAATGACTCGTAGCCTACACGTAACGTGATACCAAACGTATTACGATAACGAATTTAAATGGACGAGATTTAAAGTGTGTCAATGAACTGAAATATAATTTTGTCAGCAAGAAAATTAAATGTTTATGTGCAAGAGGAATAATAAATGGTATTTTATTCGCAAAAAGAGAGAAAGAAAAAAAAAGAAACGTTTAAAGGTAATTTAAAATTTTATAATTTTATGAGTTTAATGCGAAATTAAAATAAAAGATGGGAACATGAAAGGACCGACTAGTTCATAAGATAAAGGAATTCTGTTTTCTAAATTTTGTGACAGTTTAGTCAAATGTATTTTCGAAAAGTAGAAGGTTTAAAATTTTTGAATAGGACTTCCGGTTGTGGTAAGCCGAAAGGATGCGTTCGTATCCCACCGCTGCCACCAAAAATCTGATCTGTTATGTCCGAATTAATTATAATTAAATAATTATTGGTAGTGTGGGCCTTGAGGAGGCTCGGACACGTTTTTAGATAGATTTTCTCTTGTAGGTAAGCTACAAGAGTTTATTTTTAATGTGGGTTTTGAACGCTTCCCGGTAACCAGGATTTCCAACGGCGAATTAAGAGGGAAGTCGATATCAAATTCTGAACTTACAGTCGTCCTTTGCGTTATTTCCAGCTGACTTGAATTAGATTTGATTGGTCGGTAGATACCGTGCTGAATTCTCTTCCTTGTCTCGAGATAGAGATCGATGTAGAAGAGGGAGATCAAGATCTTATTTTAGAATGATGTAAGACACATGAAGTTCTGGTTTTATAATTTATTCAGTTATTAACCCTATGGGCGTGGCGCACTCAATGCACAATGTTTCACTTATTTACTATTCACTTATAACTATATTTTAAGGTTTTGAACGTTTCGTTATATGAGTTCGTAACGACTCCGACCGATACTTAGATCTGTCGTTAATTAAACAATAGATCGAGGAGTTATAATTTAGACAAAGATATCACTACGGACAACGGGGTTCTCGATACAACTCGAAGAGCACACTGGCGCGGTTCGTAGAAAATATAATTTAAAGAATCGAAAGATAATATTGAATTTAGAAGTTTTGTATAAGCGACCTAGTGCTTTATACTGCCTTATACGTAACGCGGTATAAGGACCCACACGGGTTCTACGAAGATACCTTCCTTCGTATTCTATAATAAAAGAGTGAACTCTTGATCCGTGGTGTTTGGTGGTTTTTATACACCCGGATCGTGATTTTCGGAAGGGAGTTAAATTTTGTTATTGGTCTAAAATTGCAATTTGACAGAACGTGGACAGTGTGCTCATTTCTTCATCGAGGTGTTGTCCGAGTGATTGCCGAAATTAATAAAGTGCGAGCGTTGTACTTTTCAACGAAGGGGAGAGACCCTGTTTATTATATGAGGCAACGCCGGATATAACATAATGTTACTATTAGGAGTTACAACGAAAACAAAAAGGTAAGTAGAATTTGAATTAACGTTTGAATTAATAAGAATAAAATAAATAGATAAAGAGAAATAAGAGAGAAAAATTTGAAACATAAAAAAAAAGAAAATAAGGAGAAGAAAAAAAATTTGAAATAGATAGAAAATATTTAAGTTTAGATAAGAAAAAAATTCTTCGAGTTAAATCTTGAAAGGGGGTAAGAGAGAGAGGAGTGTAACTATAGGTATATGTATATACGTGTATACAGCATGCATTGAAGGCGGCATATCTTGGTGTAGTAGGCGTGGCTCGTCGAGAGGAGGTCGCGATCGAGCGGGCGTTGAAAAGCCTGTTATAATTACCACTAGATGACTCCTCCTGTCCTCTTTATTACTTACATTTACTCTTATTGAATATTAAGTGTTTAAAATAAGAAATTTTTTTTTTTTTTTCGAAGAGAAACGAATTTTTATGAATCGATAGTTTAGGACGATTTATATGAGTGACGTTAGCTCGATCTTCTTAAAGTTATTATAAAATATAATTAATATTAAAGTATTAT